>NW_024097074.1:1105000-1285000 GCF_016545835.1 Crotalus tigris | reverse complement strand
TAGTATAGCTCTTTTGGATTCATTAGTCCTCATCAGCTAGCCACACCCTTTATGGGATTCGAACCTGGGCAGTCTACATGCTAGGCAGTTGTATTAACCTGGTGGCCTGGTGGTTAATATAACTGCCTAGCATGTAGAGTGCCCAGGTTTGAATCCCATAAAGGGTGTGGCTAGCTGATGAGGACTAATGAGTCCAAAAGAGCTATACTAGTTTCCCACTTAAATCTTTAACTCTTTGTCACCAAAAAGAAATCTGAATATATATATGTTTTCTAAGGTTTTCGCGGGTGTTTGTATGTAGGTCTTTGGTTATTCGGGTTTTCTCCCGCGTAAAATTGGAAGTGTCTTGGCGATGTTTCGACGAAGTCCCATTCGTCATCTTCAGGCTGGTGTTTTCAGCTTCGTGCTTCGAGGAGCAATGTGTGGTCTTAGCTGTTTCTTCCTTTTAACTGCCCCTCCAATCCATACATGAAGCAAACTGACACCCACCATGAAGATGAGGCACGACCACGAACGCGAAGCCAAAAAATAGCAAGGCAGCCCACCATCTTAAATCCCCCTGCAACTCAGATTAACCTGAGCATAACAAAGCCCCCACCCAAACAGAACACTTTCCCATCCAATCAGAGCACAGCCAACCCCCCCCATCCAATCAGAACACACCTCTACCCAATCAGAACACAGCCAAGCTCCCACCCAATCAGTTCATACCCCCACTGGCAGTTAAAAGGAAGAAACAGCTAAGACCACACATTGCTCCTCGAAGCACGAAGCTGAAAACACCAGCCTGAAGATGACGAATGGGACTTCGTCGAAACGTTGCCAAGACTCTTCCAATTTTACGTGGGAGAAAACCCAAATAACCAAAGACCTACGTATGTATGTATGTATGTATGTATGCATGTATGTATATCTTGCATCTCCGAATCACACATCTTTGGAAGAAAATTGAGAGGTTAAATTATGGAAGCAAGGAGATACAAAATTCTTGGAAAGAATTTGAAGAGAAAAATGCATCAGAACATCCAGGTTAGGCAAGAAGGTTGACTACAGAGAAGAAAATTCAAGATAAGACAATAATCAGTAGAAAATTAACTTGGGACCAAAGGAAAAAAACCTGGAATGTGACTTGAAAGTTTGTGTGGGTGATAATGTCCCTAGGAGCCACGATTATGGGCAGAAGAGTTGTCGAGTTAAGACTTTTCAACTGGAAGAAGAAGGACAATGATCAAATGACCTCTTTCGGCAATTAAATTTGGGTGCCGAGCAATGATACAACTCGGAGATTTGCAAAAAAAAAAATAGACTTATTTTCTTGTACAGGGGGCATAATGGACTTTGAAATAAATGGCAACCCGTTGCTTTCCTGAGAAGGCCATGTTTTACTTTAAATTATGCATATCTCCATAAATTTCTACAGGTGCAGAACTTGATTTTCTGTTTTTCCAAAACAAAGCTATTTCCTTTTTATTGAAAGGGGCAGGATCTGTGTTTGCCGTAGGGCCAGAGGCAAAGATAAGAGTCCAGGATATGTTCCGTGTTGTTTATTTATGCAGGCATTTGTATGTTCCTAAACGCAGAACATTTATTTATTCATTTGCATCCCGTCTTTATTATTTTTACAAATCACTCGACGTGGCAAACATATCCAGCACACTTACCCCTCTCCTACTTTCCTCACAACGACAGCCTTGTGAGGTAAGGTAAGGTGAGAGAGAGTGACTGGCCCAAAGTCAGCCAGCCGGTGACTTTAAGATGGCACTAGAACTCCCAGTGTCCTGGTGACTGGCCCAACGTCACCCAGCTGGCTTTCATGCCTAAGATGGCACTAGAACTCCCAGTGTCCTGGTGATTGGCCCAACTTCACTCAGTTGGCTTTCATACCTAAGATAGCACTGGAACTCCCAGTGTACCGGTAATTGGCCCAAAGTCACCTAGCCAGTTTTCATGCCTAAGATGGCACTAGAACTCCCAGTGTCCTGGTGATTGGCCCAACATCACCCAGCTGGCTTTCATGCCTAAGATGGCACTCAAACTCCTAGTGTACCGGTGATTGGCCCAAAGTCACCTAGCCGGTTTTCATGCCTAAGATGGCACTAGAACTCCCAGTGTCCTGGTGATTGGCCCAACTTCACTCAGTCGGCTTTCATGCCTAAGATGGCACTAGAACTCCCAGTGTCCTGGTGATTGGCCCAAAGTCACCTAGCCAGTTTTCATGCCTAAGATGGCACTAGAACTCCCAGTGTCCTGGTGATTGGCCCAACGTCACCCAGCTGGCTTTCATGCCTAAGATGGCACTAGAACTCCCAGTGTCCTGGTGATTGGCCCAACATCACCCAGCTGGCTTTCATGCCTAAGATGGCACTAGAACTCCCAGTGTCCTGGTGATTGGCCCAACTTCACTCAGTCGGCTTTCATGCCTAAGATAGCACTGGAACTCCCAGTGTACCGGTGATTGGTCCAAAGTCACCTAGCCAGTTTTCATGCCTAAGATGGCACTGGAACTCCCAGTGTACCAGTGATTGGCCCAAAGTCACCTAGCCAGTTTTCATGCCTAAGATGGCACTAGAACTCCCAGTGTACCGGTGATTGGCCCAAAGTCACCCAGCCGGCTTTTGCGTCTAAGATAAACTAGAACTCACCATCTCCCACTTTCTAGACCGGTGCCTTAACCTCTAGAGCAGTGGTTCTCAACCTGTGGGTCGGGACCCCATTTGGGGTCGAACGACCATTTCATGGGGGTCGCCAAACAAGGCTGTCCGCCATTTTCCCCCCCTTTTCTTTGGCCACGCCCCTGGCACCCGGTGATGTATAAGTGGTTGGGGGTCACCACAACATGGGGAACTGTATTATGGGGTCGCGGCATTAGAAAGGTTGAGAACCATTGCTCTAGAGTAAACTGGCTTTGGTTTTTAAAGAACTGGGCCTCGCTTCTGTTCCCAGGAAGGTTTGTGTAGAGAGTATGCATTATCGTGATTTATGTAAAGAAAATAAGAAATATTAGCTCTGCCATGAGTTGATTAGAAATATTTTGTTGTGAAGAAAAAAAAAATCTGTACTTAGGTGCTTTTTTAATTAAGGAACGTGTTGAACACGCTATCCGTCTCTTCTTACTAGAATGGCATTATCAGTGATTTGGGTACTGTGAATGAGGGTTTTGAATCTGATGATGATCCAGAAGACCCAGTTGATCCAGACATTCCAACCAAAGAAATGGAGATCCAGGTGGATTGGAACGCAGAACTTCCCGTCAAAGTGAATGTTCCTCAAGTGTCCCTCCACAGCCTCATTTTTGACTTTGGAGCCGTCTCTTTCCTGGATGTAGTAGCGGTCAGAGTAATGAAAACAGTAAGGATATCTTCTCACTTTCCTCATCAATCCACCATTAAAATTAGATCATTTAAAGCTAGAGGGATAGTAATAGTTCTGTAACTCTCTTAGGGTTTCTTTCTGCAAGCTTCAACATGTATAGAACAATAGAACAGAATAAAAGAGTTGGAAGGGACCTTGGAGGTCACCTAGTCCAACCCCCTGCTCAGGCAGGAAACCCTATGCCATTTCAGACAAATGGCTGTCCAGTCTCTTCTTAAAAACTTCCAGTGTTGGAGCATTCACCGCTTCTGGAGGCAGGTTGTTCCACTGGTTAATTGTTCTAACTGTCAGGAAGTTTCTCCTTAATTCCTTGATTAGTTTCCACTCAGATGCTTTGGAGAATAGCTTGACCCTTTCTTCTTTGTGAAATTCTGCTATCATGTCACCCCTAGTCCTTCTCTTCATTAGAATAGAATAGAATAGAATAGAATAGAATTAGAGCAGAATAGAATAGAATAGAATTAGAGCAGAATAGAATAGAATAGAATAGAATAGAATAGAATAGAATAGAATAGAATAGAATAGAATAGAATAGAATAGAATGGACCTTGGAGGTCTTCTAGTCCAGCCCCCGCTCAAGCAGGAGAACCTATACCGTCTCCAGTGATGGAGCGCCCACGATTTCTGGTGGCAAGCTGTTCCACTGGTTAATTGTCCTCACTGTCAGGAAGTTTCTCTTTAATTCCAGATTGCTTCTCTCTTTGATCAGTTTCCAGAGTGAAGCAACCTGGAATTAAGGAGAAACCTCCTGACAGTGAGGACAATTAACCAGTGGAACAGCTTGCCACCAGAAATTGTGGGTGTTCCATCAATGGAGATTTTCAAGAAGAGGCTAGACAGTCACTTGTCTGAGATGGTATAGGTCCTCCTGCCTGAGCAAGGGGCTGGACTAGAAGACCTCCAAGGTCCCTTCCAGCTCTATTCTATTCTCAAGGTGGCAGTGATAAAAATAGAAATTTAACCATGCAATTGGAATTGATACCAAAGTAAAGGTAAACTTTTATGCATGGATATATGATAACCACAGAAGAGAAAATGTGTAGCTCAGATTGAACGGTGGGGGTACTTGCTGTTCTCTGAGCTTGGCGGTTTTCTTGCAGACGTCTCAGGACCCAACTAGGGAACATCATCAGCGCTGAATAGGTAACATTTATTTGGCCTTGTGTACTAGATTTACAAATTTAAATGAGACCTGGATCAGAAAAATTAATTCTGAACACACCCTCCGGTGTTCCCCACGTGTCCTTAGAGCTATATTTAAGATAACACTCATCTTTTTTTTTTCCAGATTGTCAAAGAGTTCAAGAGAATTGATGTGTCAGTATACATCGCATCACATCTAGGTAAATACAAATCTGCACATTATTATTACAGCTTTTTTTTTTGTTACAGGGAACAGAGCACAGAGAACAGTGTAGGAGAAATGTTTAATCTGGAAGAAATAGTTTTGAAAGTATTGTAGTAATGACCTCCCACCACAATCCCAAATTCCATCCTCAGCCCTTTCATTTTTAAATCCAGCGAGTGACCAACATTGCGGAATTCATGATAAACCTCCTCCTTCAAGTCATAAAAAGCTCCTATATGCAGGTAGTCCTTGACCTATGACCACAATTGAGCCCAAAATTTCTGTTGCTAAGTGAGGATTTGTTAAGCGAGGTCTTTATGACCTTGCTTGCCACAGTTGTCGTGAATCACTGCAATTGTGAAGTTATTAACACACGTGTTAAGTGAATCTGGCTTCCCCATTGACTTTGATTGCCAGAAGGTCGCAAAAGGGGATCACGTGACCCAGGGATGCGGTGACCGTCATAGATATGAGTCAGTTGCCAGGAGTCTGAATTTTGATCACATGACCGTGGGGATGCTGCAACAATTGTAACTGTGAAAATGTTCATAAGTCCCTTTTTTAGTGCCGTTGTAAATTGAACGGTCACTAAATGAATTATTGTAAGTTGAGGACTGCCTGTATTCTGTACATAAATTTACCCCCCATTTTCCTAGGTCAGGGGTAGGCAACCTTGGCTCTTTTATAACTCATGGACTTCAACTCCCAGAATTCCTGAGCCAGCATGGGGGAAATTTTGGCCCCTTCATGACTCGTGGACTTTAACTCCCAGAATTCCTGAGCCAGCCTGGCTCAGCTTGGAAACCTCTCTCTTTCCCCTCAGCGTGGCTGGCTCAAGAATTCTGGGAGTTGAAGTCCACCAGTCATAAAAGAGCCAAGGTTGCCCACCCCTGTCCTAGGTGAACACCAATGAACTGTAATCTATATTTGTTCTTACACATTGTAATTTTATACATTGTATTTTGAAACAAGCTTATTATAGCGTGCCTGGAGGGAAGTTCAAAATTTCTTTCCGGAGAGTTTTTGGAAGTCTCTTTTTAAGAAAAGAGTCCTTTCCACGAGCCTACTATTTATAGGTTTAATAAGTTAATAAAGAATTTTCAGAAATTTATTTTATTTACTTATTTACTGATTTACAACGATCTCATATATATAGTTTTAACAGGTGTGAATATTCAAACTGATTGTTATCTGTCTGGTGTTGGTCATATTTTTTATTGTATATTTTCCCTGCAGACCACATTATTAAAACATTAGAACACTGTGCCTTTTTTGATGATGACATTCAAAAAGAAGTATTTTTCCTGACTGTACACGATGCTGTACTACATATACAGAGTCAAGTCATGTATAGAGAGGCCCAAGACCCTATAGCTGAAAAGGTAGGACCTGTACATATTTTATATTTATTTATGAACCTATTGGTACGGCATTTTATTGACACCCGCATAATATTTTCACATAAGTCCTGGTTATTTTCATTCCACTTTGCAATATTTAATAGAAAAGGAAATACTCGGTTAACTGCCTTTGTGGGGGGAAAACATGTTCACAGTGGATATTTAAATATCATTTAAATAATTTTTGAAAGAATGCCTCTGTGCAGATTCAAGGATCATTGCTTTTAAAGAGGTTTTAATTTACTTTAATTTAATTTAATTTAATTCAATCAGAGAATTGTACTTAATTGTTTAACAGAACAGTATTATCTACTCAATCAATTAATTTGTGATTTGTCATGTGAATAACTCTACGTTCTTTTGGCCCAGATATCCTTGATGCAGGAATCAAAAGAACCGATAGAATTTCCAGAAACTTACCAGAGTGAAGAGCTGGATGTTCAAGAAGAGGTATTTTCTCATTTCAAATCTGCATGGTTATCATTTTTTAATCATAAAATAATACAAGTAGCCATCGACATGAGCACAGGAGACCCTGCCCATTACGATCGTAAGTTGGGACAGTCATAAACTGGGTTGTCCCATGCCCGATCATTGTTAAGGGAACCCCACAGTTGCTAAGAAAACCAATTGTCCACTATGGGATGGTTTTGTGGCAAACAGGAAGTAAAGGCTGGGTTTTGGGGAAACATGTGAAATGTAGTCATGGGATCACAGGGTGTTGCAAACAGCTGTCAATGTGAGCTGGTTGCTGAGTGCCCAAAATGTAGTCATGTGACTGCAGGGGGGGATCCCAGCCATCGGAACTTCAGAAGCAAGTTGTAAGAAAACTTCACTTCCTTCTAGCATGGATGATGTTACCTAGTTGGGTAATGGAATGTCTACAAGGAAACCACCAAGCTCAGAGAGCGCCAAGGACCCCACAGTCCTCATCCCTCCTCTCCACAAATCCTACTCCCTTCTAGCACTGATAATGTTACTTAGTTGGGTAAAGAAATGTCTGCAAGGAAGCCACCAAGCTCAGAGAGTACCAAGGACCCCATAGTCGTCGTCATCGCCATCCTCCTCCTCCTCCTCCTCCTTCTCCTCCTCTCCACAAATCCTACTCCCTTCTAGCACTGATGATGTTACTTAGTTGGGTAAAGAAATGTCTGCAAGGAAACAACCAAGCTCAGAGAGTACCAAGGACCCCATAGTCCTCTTTCTCCTCCTCCTCCTCCTCCTCCTCCTCCTCCTCCTCCTCCTCCTCCTCCTCCTCCTCCTCCTTTCCACAAATCCTACTCCCTTCTAGCACTGATGATGTTACTTAGTTGGGTAAAGAAATGTCTGCAAGAAAACAGGCAAGCTCAGAGAGCACCAAGGACAGCTGTAAATAAGATTCTGTCATGGTAACTGGGTTCTCTTAACCTCACATTTGCAGCATCTTCAATAAACTATTTTCAAGAGTTCTTTGGGGAAAAATAAACCTAATTTACCTGATATAGACGATATGGCTACCGTGGTAATCAACATCTATTTAGTCTTCACAGTTTTCATTTCAAATTTAGAATTCCAATCCTATTTCCCTTTCTTTTCTTTTCTTTTTTCAAAACTAGGCTATGCGCAGACTTGCTTCCTAAAGGACAGCTTCAGGCTTGGGAAGAACCATGGACAGCGTACATCAATACTTCAAGTATCATGGGACACACTCTGTTGCACTAGGAGAAAATATTTATGTTATTCAAGAGACTTCCTTCTTTCCCTGCATCCTATAATTTATTTAAATTATTGGTCAACCTGTTCGGTACCAAATTGCTTCGGAACCGGTTTGCAGAATTGTTAAAAAAAACATCGTAGGCCCAGCTATTGCAAACGGGGGCGCCCATGCATAATGTATTTGTGTGTTATTGTAATTTTGATACACAGAAGCAGTTGCAGGAAAGGAAATGTAGTTCTCAGGTAACACCAGGCAACAGGTGCTGATCTCAGCGGTACCCAAGTGCTACCCATCCTGCTGGAACTATGTTTGTGGCAGGCGAATAATGCAATAATCTTGAAGCACAAAACTGGCCTCAGAAGCTAGCTTAAAACACATTGAGTGCATTTAATCGCTTCCACAGAAATCAGAGAGTTCGCTTTAAGTATCTGATTTTTTTTCCTGCAAGGTTTAAATCAAGGGAGATCAAAGTTTGCTTGAAAAGTATTTCCTGAGAAGAATCCAAAGGAGAACACATTTCCAGCACATTTTACATTACTGCATTACAAAATGTTCTTTTCCCATGTAGTGGTGTATCTTCACCCTTTACCTTCTATAATGTTTCTCAACTTCGGCAACTTTTAAGATTTATCGACGTTAGCCCCAAAATTCCTCCTGCTGGCTAGGGAATTCTTGATGTATGGACTTCAACTCCCAGAATTCCTCACCCAGCATGCTGACTGAGGAATTCTGGGAGTTGAAGTCCACACATCTTAAAAGTTGCCAAAGCTGAGTAACACTGACTTACTGTATTAAGGAGCGGAATTGTGCAATATTACGGACTCCGACGTGAATTTTTTAAAATGATAAATTGGGTTTCATTGTTGAGCCCAATTCCCTCCCACTGTTGACACTTTTTGCAGCAATGTCTAACTATGATTTCACTCTCGAAACATCATCTTTTAATCAATCCATAGGAGAAATATTCAGGGACATCTCAAATCTGGAAATTACAGATTATTTATTCTGGAACAAAGCATCATTTCGTTCCTTGCAATAATAGCAACCTTGACGACTTGAAAGTGTGTGGACTTCAACGCCCAGAATTCCTCAGTCAGCATGCTGGCTGAGGAATTCTGGGAGTTGAACATACATCAAGTCACCAAGGTTGGGAACCACTGCAGATCCGGTGCGTAAAAATCTAAAGTTATGTCTCCACTGCACAGACTCATTCTAACGCAACATATTATGCTAGTTCTTAATGCAGATGTGCCAATTAAAAACTAAACAAGTGGACAGGGTTATCTGCGTGGAAATTAAGAAAAAATAGTCTCTGGCCTCTTGATCAAAGCTCTGCTCCTTTTATATGCAAATTGTAGATGTGCCACTCACGAGGGGGCGGGGCTTTGTTCCTACGGTTGTGATCATGTGGCTTTATTTAATCCTTTCCCTTCAGGTGCCTCTGGAATTGGACATTGATTTGGGAGTATTAATTGAATGTGTATATGTATACTCAGGAGAAATATTTGAGAATAAACAGCCTTTGGGAATCTTGGCTTGGGAATCTTCCTGTTCTTGTCCCTTTCATAAAAGATTTATAAATAAACATTTGCAGAATTGTTTGTGTGTCTGAAAAAGTCTCTTTTTCTGCTTAGAAGCTTCCTGCAGAAGGGTTTTTATATAGAAATACATCTGAATATTATCATTTTTTTACCATTCAGAGATCCTATTGGTCAGTAAGGGAAAAGGGATGATTTGCAGAGACACAACTGCTATTGTGTGATTGAAGCTCTGCCTGAGGACCACAAAATATAAGAAAAAAGTGAGGTCCTTCTTGCTCTTTGAGTTTGATTGTTTGCTTGCCAATGTTTCATTTACCTGGCTGAGTGCTCACTAGAGCTGGATACGGAAATGTCTGCAAGAAAACCACCCAGCTCAGAAAAACACCAAGGACCCCACAGTTCAACCCTGAGTTACAGATATTCTCTTTGATTTAATACAAGGAAACAGGCTTTCAAACAGGCTAAGTTCCCCAGGGAAGTGCACTAAGAACTAAGGAATTAAATTAATAATTTAAATGAAAACTTAATTTCAGATTGCTTGAGCAAACTTCCCCTCAGAAAGATCAGGCATTCATCGATTCGTATTTCAGGAATTCATTCAATTTTTGTTTGCCATGTCGAAAGAAACATCTTCATCAGGGTCCAGTCTAAGCTGGGAATAAACAAAATGGAGACTGATTTAGAAAGAAGGTTGCAGTTTATTGAAGAGCAGAGCCAGATAGAAAGATGGCTCTGGGAAAGCTGACCACACGTAGCTGGGAGTGGTGGGTTTTTATACCTTCTTGAGCTTTTGTTTGAAGTTGTTACAATGGCATTGAAAAAATCAACTTATGACTGTTTTTCACATTTATGACCATTGCAGAATTGCAAACACCACGTGATCAAAATTCAGACACTTAGCAACTGACTCATATTTATGACGCTTGCAATATCTTGGGGTTATGTGATAACCTTTTGTGATCTTCAGACAAGCAAAGTCAAAGGGGAAGCCAGATTCACTCAACAAGTGCAGTGATTCACTTAACAACTGTGGCAAGAAAAGACGTAGCATGTCTCATTTCAAATTTGGGCTCAATTGTGGTTGTACGTCAAGGACTACCAATAGATAGATAGATAGATAGATAGATAGATAGATAGATAGATAGATAGATAGATAGATAGATAGATAGATAGATAGATAGATAGATAGATAGATAGATAGATAGATAGATACCGGCATATAAGACGACTTTCGCAAGCATTAAAATTGGTGCCAAAGTCGGGGGTCATCTTATACGCCAAGTCGTCTTATACCCCAGAAATAATGGTAGTTTATGGCATATAAGACGACTTTCTAGGCATGCGACTCGGCGCTGAAGTCGGGGTCATCTTATACGCCGGGTCACCTTATACGCTGGAATATACGGTAGATAGATAGATAGATAGATAGATAGATAGATAGATAGATAGATAGATAGATAGATAGATAGATAGATAGATAGATAGATAGATAGATCCATCAATCTTTCAAAATTCTCTGCAAAGGTCATGCTGGCTGGAGAATTCTGGGAGTTCTTCTAATTGCTCTGATAATTATTTTTTTTTATTGGATGATTTCTGCCGCCTAGTGTGCAATTGTGGCATTGTGTCGAGTGTACTTTTCACCCCATTCTGAATTTGCTTAGTTTCTCTTCTCTGCTCTCACCAACCCTACAAGGCTGAGATGCTCGCCCGTTACCAAGGCAACCGGAACGCCGCCCGAATGCTGGTCGCGGGAGGGGAGGGGGCCACCGGCGGTGGGAAAGGAACAACAATTCCCAGGATGCAATTCGGCATGAAGCGGCGCCATTTTCTTTTCTTTTTTTTTTAAAAAAGGAGCCTAGATATAAGAAATGTTTTTCTAGATTGACTAGATTTGCACGGTAGAAAACCCAAATAACCCCTGGAGGACAGCAAAGAGCTGCCAACCGTCTGAATCTTTCTCCCATCCGGTGTTTTGTGCCTTTTATACTCTTTTAATAACCCCGACAGGGAAGTAGAAAAGCATCCCGGAAGGATCCCAAAGCAAACTATTCTTCCTCCGAGTCCTTTCCCCGGAATTGAGGGAGATTTTATTGCAGTAATAAAGACTCCATGGAAGACGTCTTCTCAGGGATCCAGACAACTTAGACCAGTGTTTCTCAACCTTGACCATTTTAAGGCATGTGGACTTCAACTCCCAGAATTCCACAGCCAGCAATGCTGGCTGTGGAATTCTGGGAGTTGAAGTCCACATGCCTTAAAATTGTCAAAGTTGAGAAACACTGACTTAGACTGACCCACCAATGGGTTGACTGGAAGTTTATGGAAATCAGCAGTCTTTTCCTAACACCCCCCACCCATATTTGCTTTAAATAGCTAGACATTGTTGACATTGATGTTACAGTGATTTTCTTTTGGGGAAAATCGAATCAGTTCACTTGTAGGGAGCCAATCAGAAAGGAAGCCTTGGTGGGGGGGGGGAGGGAAGGAGTAGACTTGCGTGTGGCACGTCTACCCTTTACAATCTCTATGGCCGATGCTACGCGCGACGGAGCGGGTGGCGCCCTTTGATGTCGTCACGGCGCAGCTGTTCTTCTGGTGCCAGCATGGAAGGACTGAAAAGTACTCCCGAGACGGGCACGGCAGCCCTTTCCAAGCCGGGGACTGGGGAGCTCCTGGGAGATGGTGAGGAAGAAAGACGGAGGAGGGGGGCGAGGGGAAGGGTCTGCCCTGGTTGTTGGCGGGGTTTTAATTACTTTATCCCCCCCCGAAGCCCCCCCCCAAAGACCCCGTGGGTTCCCTGGCATTAATTGCTTGCCTAGGGGGCTGCAAATCTCTCTGGGCATCGCTAGGTGGCAGCAGAGATTTCCCCAGGACAGGGGTAGGCAACCTTGGTACTTTTATGACTGGTGGACTTCAACTCCCAGAATTCCTGAGCCAGCCTGGCTCAGCTTGGAAACCTCTCCCTTTTCCCTCAGCGTGGCTGGCTCAGGAATTCTGGGAGTTGAAGTCCACGAGTCATAAAAGAACCAAGGTTCCCCACCCCTGCCCTATATCAGGGGTCCTCAACCTTGGCAACTTTAAGACTCGTGGACTTCAACTCCCAGAATTCCTGAGCCAGCATGGGGGAACTATGGCCCTTCATGACTGGTGGACTTCAACTCCCAGAATTCCTGAGCCATCATGGCTCAGCTTGGAAACCTCTCCCTTTCCCCTCAGCGTGGCTGGCTCAGGAATTCTGGGAGTTGAAGTCCACGAGTCATAAAAGAGCCAAGGTTGCCTCCGCCTGGTTTAGCCCAATGTTCTGACGTTGAGAAAGATTACTGGTCTTCAACTCCCAGAATTCCTCAGCCAGCCACACTGAGGGGAAAGGGAGAGATTTCCAAGCTGAGCCATGCTGGCTGAGGAATTCTGAGAGTTGAAGTCCACGAGTCATAAAAAGGCCAAGGTTGCCCACCCCTGCCTTAATTGCTTGCAGTCCTTCTATTGGGGTGTTGGCAAAGCTGGGCCGCTTGAAGACGGGTGGACTTCAATTCCCAGAATTCCCCAGCCAGCATTGCTGGCCGCTGCCATGCATTACAAGTGGAGTCCGTGCAATGCAGTGGGGATTTCTGGGAGCTGAAGTCATTTAAAGCTTGGACGTCAATGCCATCGGGAATTCTGGGTGTTGAAGGCCACCTGTCTTCAAGTGGCAAGCTTGGCCAGCACTACATAGCCAACTCTCTCCGTGGTACTACTTGTTGCAGCCCCTAAAAATTGAAGCCCCTTGTAGGATTGCATCTCTGTGCTTCATGTTCCTAATTCAGTTTCACCACTGGGGAGAGCCACTTTGAGCCCCTCCTGATGTATAGAGGGTAAAAAAGATGTCTTTGGTGGAGTTATGCCAGATCGATTCCCCAATAGACGAGGCGAGAAACATGACTCAAAACCAAAACAATTTAAAGCGACAAGGAAATTATTCAGATAGTCTTTGCCTTAGTTAGAGTAATGTGATATCAGTGTTTCAATATTTAAGGGGTTGCCCCAAAGAAGAGGGAGTCAAGCTATTCTCCAAAGCGCCTGAAGGTAGGACAAGAAGCAACGGGTAGAAACTAATCAAGGAGAGAAGCAATTTGGAACTAAGGAGAAATTTCCTGACAGAACAATTAACCAGTGGAACAACCTGCCTCCAGAAGCAGTAAATGCTCCAACACTGGAAGTTTTTAAGAAGAGACTGGACACCATTTGTCTGAAATGGTATAGGATTTCCTGCCTGAGTAGGAGGTTGAACTAGATGATCTCCAAAGTCCCTTTCAACTATTATTGTTGTTGTTATTCTCTGACCAAAAGGAAGCCAACTTTTCTTTCTTTTGTTTCTTTCAGAATGTTATGCAGACTTTTTGCGGGAAGACTTTGACGTCAAAGCCTATACCACCCAATCAATTCACCAGGCTATTATTGCTGAACAATTAGCAAAGCTTGCTCAAGGGATCAGCCAGTTAGATAAAGAGCTCCACTTGCAAGTAAGTACCGTTTGTATTACCACTTTAAAGATAGGCGTGAAATAAAAGTACGATAAGGGGATTGCTTTTGGTCTAAGATACGGATGGGCAGTGAGGTATCACAATTTGTGCACAGTTCCAAATTAACACACCTGTACTGTACATAGACATCCCATGATTATGGGATTGGCCCTTTTGAGACTGGCAAATGAGATGTGAAGCTAATCTTGCAGGTTATATTCATAAACCATGTTTTAGTATTTGGTTAGTATGAGTTCATTTTGAATGAAATATTAAGAGCAGTCTAGCGTTTTTCAGGAAGTCCTGCGTTTAGCATTGCAGATGGAAATCTTGAACAGAACGTGCAGAGCTGTGCTGCATCTTCTGCAAACATTACATTTTGACCACTCAGACATCAGATTCCATCCTAGTTGTCTGTCTCTGTCTTTCTGTCTAGCTGTGTATATATGTATCTTAGAATAGAATAGAGCTGGAAGGGACCTTGGAGGTCTTCTAGTCCAGCCCCTTGCTCAAGCAGGAGAACCTATACCATCTCGGACAGGTGAATTTCCAGTCTCTTCTTGAAACTCTCCAGTGATGGAGTGCCCACGATTTCTGGTGGCAAGCTGTTCCACTGGAAGTTTCTCCTTAATTCCAGGTTGCTTCTTTCTTTGATCAGTTGTTTCTTGTCTTTCCCTCTGGTGCTTTGGGGAATAATGTGACTCCCTCTTCTTTGTGGCAGCCCCTCAGATACTGGAAGACTGCTATCATGTCACCCCTATTTCTTCTTTTCTTTAGACTAGCCAAACCCAAGTCCCGCAGCCGTTCTTTGTATGTTTTAGTCTCCAGACCTTTGATCGTCTTAGTTGCTCTTCTCTGAATTTTTTTCCAAACTGTCAACATCTTTTTTGTGATACGGTGACCAAAATTGGCTGCAGTATTCCAGGTGTGGTCTTACTAGGGTTTTATAAAGCGGTAATAATACTTCGCGTGTTCTTGAGTCTATCCCTCTGTTTATACAATCCAGGATTGTGTTAGATTTTTTGGCTGCTGCTGCACACTGCTGGCTCATAGTCAAGTGATCATCCACTAGGACTCCAAGGTCCCTCTCACAGTTACTGTTTTTAAGCCAGGTCTTGCCCAATCTGTATTCGTGCCTTTGGTTTTTCCTGCCTAACTGTTAAGACTTTGCTTTTCTCCACATTGAAACTCAGTATCTATCTATTATCTGTCCGTCCATCCATTATCTATGTCTGTCTGTCTGTCTGTCTGTCTGTCTGTCTATCTATCTATCTATCTATCTATCTATCTATCTATCTATCTATCTACGTATCTATCTATCTATCTATCTATCTATCTATCTATCTATCTATCTATCTATCTACGTATCTATCTATCTATCTATCTATCTATCTATCTATCTATCTATCTATCTATCTATCTACGTATCTACCTACCTATCATCTAACTTCCTGCCTATTTATGTAGTTTACATAGTTTACATATGTTGCAAACATGAGTCTTGGGAGTTTACAATACAACAATTAAAAATAGGTCTAAAATAACACTTAAAAATAATACTTAAAAATAATCCAACATGAATATAAATGAAGGAGAATGGACCAATATCTTATACATAACACTACCACCTTGTAGGCTCCCTATTTCCATGGGATCTCCAAGCTTATTGGGAAATCCATAGTTTGAGAGGCCAATAGGGTCTCTTTTAACTACTTTTAAAATCTAAATTACTTTTTTAAGCTTCTGATTGATACTTTTCACTTTACAGGTAGTTGCGAGGCATGAGGACTTGCTGGCACAAGCAACTGGCATAGAATCTTTGGAAGGTAAGCAAGTTTTGTTTATTGGAAGCCTATGCCTCAGTATGCATCAGCCTTATGTTTTAAACCAGGCATGTCAATCTGCCGGCCCGCGGGCCGGATGCGTCACGTCGAAACCACACCCACCCCATTGCCGGCAACGAGGAGAAAAAGTCGCGATACATCGCGCGGTGTCACGTGACGTCACAAGTTTGACATGCCTGTTTGAAACCATTGTTTCTCAACCTTCCGAACTTTAAGCTGTGTGGACTTCAACTCCCAGAATTCCTCAGCCGGCAAAATTCTGGAAGTTGAGGTCCACACAGCTTCAAAGTTCACCAGATTGAGAAACACTTTGCTAAATCAGTCTCCAAAGTGGTATTTTTTTTTTTAGGTGTGTCATTTAGGGACTTGGTAAATAAAAAAATTACAAAAGTTTCAGTAGAGCAAAGCAATATGCATCCCCAATCAGTCCTCATAAATTGTATCTTAAATATCTAGATTAGGTGCGTGTTTTGTGTTCTATTAATGCATTAATGCAACACAGGCAGCCTGATGTTCAGAAAACGGTCGTAAGTGTGGAAAATGGTCATCCGTCCCTTTTTTCAGTGACTTATCTAACCACTAAACAATTGTCGTAAGTCGAGGACTACAACTCTGTTCTGGTTTTGGCCCCTTTTATACTTATTTATATTGCCAGCAGATGGAGCAGTTCTTAACCGATTTTCCACACCTAACTTTTCTGGCTGTGTGGAAATGTTCTATATAGAAAAGAACAGAGAAACAATAATATGCACAAGCAATCTATAATATAGATTTGGATAATGGCACTTTTTGTAAAATAAGAAAGCTCTTGTAATACATGAATTATAGTACATTGCAATATTAGGGACAGTGCAATGGTGAATAGAATGTGAAGGATGTGTGTATATAATGTATGTTCTTGTTTTGGTTTTTACTTGTGTGTAGTGTGCACTGTGGACAGCACTTAATTTTGTTGTAAGTTACAAAGTGGTGATAAAGATTATTCTATTCTATTCTATTCCATTCCATTCCATTCCATTCCATTCCATATTCTATTCCAGTGGTGGCGAACCTATGGCACGGGTGCCAGAGGCAGCACTCAGAGTCCTCTCTGTGGGCACACGCACCGTCGCCCCAGTCCTAGGCCTTCAGCTGGGTTTTATAAAACCTTTTCGCTTTAGGCCTCTGCCGCCGTGTGCAAAAAAAAAATAAAAATAGGTTCAACCAGTCAATTTCAACATCTTGCGAGAAAAAAAAAAGATCTTGCAAAGTTGAAATTGAGCCAATGGGCCATACCCAGCCAATGGGCCATACCCACCCGGCACTGGACAATGCATAAGTGGGTTTTGGGTTGCAGTTTGGGCACTCGGTCTCTAAAAGGTTCGCCATCACTGTTCTATTCCATTCCATATTCTATTCTATTCTAATCCATATTCTATTCTATTCTATTCTATTCTATTCTATTCTATTCTATTCTATTCTATTTCATATTCTATTCCATATTCTGTTCTGTTCTGTTCTATTCCATTCTATTCTTTCCATTCCACTCCATTCTATTCCATTCTTTTTCATCCGTTCTATTCCGTTCCATTCTATTCTCTTCCGTTCCTTCCCTTCTACTCCATTCCATTCTGTTCTTTCCATTCCTTCCCATCCCATCCCTTCTATTCTATTCCATTCTACTCCATTCTATTCATTCCATTCCATCCTTTCCTTTCCTTCTTTCCTCTCTCCACACTCCACATTCCAGGCTCCAGCTGTTTCAGCCTCCGAAATGAGCCAGTTTTCAGATTGAAAACTTTCAACAGCCTGGGAGACATATTAGGTGGCCAATCCCACTACATACACTTTCCATTCTGTTCAATAATGCACGATATTGAGTCTGGATCCTGTCTCCTTTATGTGTAAGTGACTAAGCATTGACAAATGTGTGGGCTGACACGTTTTTATTGCTTCATGTCCGTATGCTGAGCCTTCTCGGGTCCATATATAGAACTGGACTCCTACAGAAAAATGACTTTATACTTGCAGTAGCATCTGTAGCCTGAAAGGTACATCTGAAAAAAAAAATGCGTGAAAATGTTATAGCCTCATTGGGAGAAAATGAACCCAAAGGGTCTTTTGATAACTGAAAGCCGTATTAAAAAATGTTAGTGTTTTCCTCTTTTGCTTGAATGTATTTCCCCCCCCCCCAATTTGGAAAGATGTTTCTGCACGATTACTCGCTTTTTGAAAACCTGCTCTTATATAATTAACAGTGCTTCCCTTAAGAATCGCTTTCTTTTAAGTCATTTCAGAATTACTTTTAAGTAAAAAAAAGAAAGATCTTGACAGATTTCAGCATTGGGCCCTATCCAGCCGGATGCAGTTCAGTGGCGAGACAAGTTTATTTATTTATTTATTTGTTTATGGGACTTATATACCGCTTTAAGTGCAAGCACTCTCTAAGCGGTGTATACCAGTAAGCAATGTATATATATATTTACATTGCCCCCAACAATCTGGGTCCTCATTTTACCTACCCCGGAAGGATGGAAGGCTGAGTCAACCTTGAGCCGGTGAGATTTGAACCGCTGACCTGCTGAACACAGTCAGCTAAAGTGGCCTGCAGTACTGCACCCTAACTGCTGCTCTTAAAGTTAAAGTCCTGCACTTAGGCAGGAAAAATCAAATGCACAGAATACAGAATAGGTGATACCTGGCTCACCTGTACAGGTAGTCCTTTACTTACGGCCACAATTGAGCCCTAAAATTTCTGTTGTTAAGTGAGACATCTGTTAAGTGAGTTTTGCCCCATTTTACGACCTTTCTTGACACAGTTGTTAAGTGAACCACTGCAGTTGATGACAAATGGCCATCCTATCTCTTCTTAAAAACCTCCAGTGTTGGAGTATTCACCGCTTCTGGAGGCAGGTTGTTCCACTGGTTAATTGTTCTCACTGTCAGGAAGTTTCTCCTTAGTTCTAGGTTGCTTCTCTCCTTGATTAGTTTCCACCCGCTGCTTCTTGTCCTGCCTTCAGGCGCTTTGGAGAATAGTTTGACTCCCTCTTCTTTGGGGCAGCCCCTTAGAGATTGGAACAAATCTAGTCCCTATACTATTTCAGACAAACGGTTGTCCAATCTCTTCTTAAAAACCTCCAAGGTTGGAGCCCTGAAACTTCTGGTGGCAAGCTGTTCCACTGGTTAATTGTCCTCACTGTTAGGAAGTTTCTCCTTAATTCCAGGTTGCTTCTCTCCTTGATGACTTTCCATCCATTGTTTCTTGTTCTGCCTTCTGATGCTTTTTATATTAACTTAGCAGGTCATTTAATGGTGCTTTTATATTAACTATAAACTTAGCAGGTCATTTAATAGCAGAGGACCATTTTTTTGGCTTAATCTAAAGACTACAGGCCAAAACATATAAGGAACGGTTGCTGGAATTGGGCGTGTCCAGTTTAATGAAGAGAAGGACGAGGGCTGACATGATAGCAGTCTCCCAGTATCTCAGGGGCTGCCCCAAAGCAGAGGGAGTCAAGCTATTCTCCAAAGCACCTGAAGGCAGGGCAAGAAGCAACGGATGGAAACTCATCAAGGATAGAAGCAGCCTAGAACTAAGGTGAAATTTCCTGACAGTGAGAACAATTAACCAGTGGAACAGCCTGCCTCCAGAAGCGGTGAATGCTCCAACACTGGAAGTTTTTAAGAAGAGACTGGACAGCCATTTGTCTGAAACGGCATAGGGTTTCATGCTTGAGCAGGGGGTTGGACTAGATGACCTCCAACTATTATTATTATTATTGTTGTTGTTGTTGTTATTATTATATCATTATTTATTAAGTCTAGCAGTTTGCTCCCAAGGCAATCAGCTTGATGCCAACAGCGGTGTTTTTCAGTTTTGGCAACTTTTAAAGTATGTGGACTTCAACTCCCAGAATTCCTCAGCCAGCACTGACCTGTCAGAAAGCAAACGTAAGCACAGTCCACTAACATTTGTTAAATACCATATCCTTTTCATCTGGTAACTGGTTGAGGATTGCTGTAGGCATTGGATGGTTTTCCTCTTAATGGAGAGCTTTAAAAATTCTGGATTATCCTTCAGGCTTTAGATTCTGAGCTGCGGGTTTTGAACAGACCAACCGCGCAGGATTTAGCTTCTCCTGTTATGTCCTCATTCCAGATTCAGCGGCTGAATATTTTCCCTCACATAAAGGAGATGCACACAACGCTTGGATTCTTAATGCAGGAGTGTTTACCTGGATAGTCAGCTTCCAGGGCTGCTGAGACACTGTTTAAAAAAAAAAAAAAAGGAATAAATTTAGAAAGCATCCTATTCCTCAGCTGTACATCTCGTCGATTTTACAATGCATCCCATGATTTTATTTCCGGAATGTATTTACAGTGGGATTTGGGGCGATTAAATCTAATCAGCTTGCTATTATATTTGGTTGCATCACCCCCAGCAGGGATTCTGGTGACACAGGAACAGTTCTGGGTGCTCTGATCCTGGAATGTAAACCAAGTGGGTCGTAGCAACCAGGTAGGCAGATTAATCCTTTCAATCACCTATTTTCATCTTCATCCATTGGACGGATACCTTCCCCTCGCCCGTGAGATCCTACCGCCCCTTCTCTTTCTGTCAAAGTTGGACCCGCACCCTGAAAGCAAAGCTTTGTAAAATACAAGCATCATTATCATCATCATCATCAAGTTGGAAGAGAGCTAGGAGGTCATCTAGCTCAGGCAGGAAACCCTATACCAGGGCTAGGCAACCTTGGCTCTTTTATGGCTCGTGGACTTCAACTCCCAGAATTCTTGAGCCAGCCACGCTGAGGGGAAAGGTAGAGTTTCCAAGCTGAGCCATGCTGGCTCAGGAATTCTGGGAGTTGAAGTCCACAAGTCAGAAAGCGGCCTAGGCCAGAAGTAGGCAACCTTGGCTCTTTTATGACTCGTGGACTTCAACTCCCAGAATTCCTGAGCCAGCCATGCTGAGGGGAAAGGGAGGGGTTTCCAAGTTGAGCCATGCTGGCTGAGGAATTCTGGGAGTTGAAGTCCACGAGTCATGAAGGGGCCATAGTTCCCCCATGCTGGCTCAGGAATTCTGGGAGTTGAAGTCCGCAAGTCTGAAAAGTTGCCAAGGTTGAGGACCCCTGATATAGGACAGGGGTAGGTAACCTTGGCTCTTTTCTGACTCGTGGACTTCAACTCCCAGAATTCCTGAGCCAGTCATGCTGAGGGAAAAGAGAGAGGTTTCGAAGTTCAGCCGTGCTGGCTCAGGAATTCTGGGAGTTGAAGTCCACCAGTTATAAAAGAGCCAAGGTTGCCTACCCCTGCCCTATACCATTTTAGACAAATGGCTGTTCGGTCTCTTCTTAAAAAACTTCCAGTGTTGGAGCATTAACAGCTTCTGGAGGCAGGTTGTTCCACTGGTTAATTGTTCTCACTGTCAGGAAGTTTCTCCTTAGTTCCAGGTTGCTTCTCTCCTTGTTTAGTTTCCCTCCGTTGCTTCTTGTCCTGCCTCCAGGTGCTTTGGAGAATAGCTTGACCCCCCCCCTCTTCTCTATGACAGCACCTCAAATATCCCATCATTACCATCAATTGTCCTTGAAGATAATTCAAGGCACGGGGTCCAGTGAACGACAGCGGCCTTTCAGCTTGATTCCTCCCCCTTTTCCTGCCTCCTCCATCCCTCGGGAAAGGATCCTCAGTGTCTTTTTGACCTAATGCGTACTGTGGATTTTTTTTTTCTTTTGCAGATTTTAAATTGCTTGTAAGCTGCTTTAGAAGATTCTTATCCTTAAAAGCAGGCTATAAATAATGGCCTTAAGTAGAAATGCAGTGTTAGCTGTGTGATTAACACCTGAGTCCCACAAATCTTTTAAGTTTTGACATTAAGCCCAGGAAAGCTTCTGAGCTTCTCGTTGGGTTACTTTGTGGAAGGGACCTTGGAGGTCATCTAGTCCAACCCCCTGCTCAGGCAGGAAACCCTACACCATTTCAGACAAATGGCTGTCCAGTCTCTTCTTAAAAACTTCCAGTGTTGGAGCATTTACTGCTTCTGGAGGCAGGCTGTTCCACTGATTAATTGTTCTCACTGTCAGGAAGTTTCTCCTTAGTTCTAGGTTGCTTCTCTCCTTGATTAGTTTCCACCGTTGCTTCTTGTCCTGCCTTCAGGTGCTTTGGAAAATAGCTTAATTCCCTCTTCTTTATGGCAGCCCCTGAGATATTGGAACACAGCTATCATGTCCCCCCTCGTCCTTCTCTTCGTTAAACTAGACATACCCAATTTTAGCAACCGTTCCTTATATGTTTTAGCCTCCAGTCCCCTAATCATCTTTGTTGCTCTTCTCTGTACTCTTTCTAGAGTCTCAACATCTTTTTTACATCGTAGTGACCAAAATTGGATGCAGTATTCCAAGTGTGGCCTTACCAAGGCCTTGTAAAGTGGTATTAATACTTCACGTGATCTTGATTCTATCCCTCTGTTAATACAGCCTAGCACTGTGTTAGCCTTTTTGGTAGCTGCAGCACACTGCTGGCTCATATTTAGGTGATTGTCTACTACAGTGGTTCTCAACCTGTGGGTCAGGACCCCATTTGGGGTCGAACGACCATTTCACGGGGGTCGCCAAACAACGCAGTCCGCCATTTTTTCCCCCTTTTCCTTAGCTGTGCTACTCCCTTTTATTCTATTGGCTTTTGAAAGCCAATAGAATAGACTCTCTTGAATAGAGTCTAATTCTATTGGCTTTCAAAAGCCGATAGGAATTGTCCAGGCTGTCTCTGCCCTGCTGAGCCCGCCAAAAGTCCCATTCTGCAAACGGTGCTGCACCAGTTGAGTAGTCCTCGACTTACGACAGGTTGAGTAGTCCTCGACTTACGACCGGTTGGGGGGGGTCGCAGCATTAAAAAGGTTGAGAACCACTGGTCTACTAGGACTCTGAGGTCCCTCTCACAGTTACTACTATTGAGCATGGTGCCACCTTGACTTACGACCGCAATGAAGCACTATGGCTAAGCAAGGCCGTTAAGTGAGTTTTACCCCGTTTTACGACCTGTCTTGCCACAGTGGTTGTGAATCCCTGCAGTTGTGAAGTTAGTAACACAGTTGTTAAGTGAATGTGGCTTCCCCCGTTGACTTTGCTGGTCAGAAGGTCACAAAAGGGGATCACGTGACCCCAGGACGCCACAACCGTCATAAGTACGAGTCAGTTGCCAAGCCTCTGAATTTTGATCACGTGACTTCGGGGGATGCTGCAACGGTCGTTAGTCTGAAAAACGGGTCGTAAGTCACTTTTTTCAGTGTCGTTGTAACTTTGCTCCCTAAATGAACCGTCGTAAGTCTGGGGCTACCTCTGTTATGAATTCTGCAATTTCCTAACGTATTTTAAGTTCTTTTTCCTCAACTGGAAAGGGGAAAAAAAAAAGAAAGAGCAGCTTTTCTCTCACGGTGAAGCAGTTATTTTGATCTGCTCCTCTGTCTTTTGCGCAGGTGTCCTTGAAATGATGCAGACCAGAATCAGCGCCCTGCAGAGCACTGTTGAGAGGTATGTCATGTTGTTTGGAAGTTTTTACATTCTTCTGCATCGCTCTGGTTTCTAAAACACGGCTCCTTTTTCCGTTAGGATCAAAGCCAAAATTATTGATCCCTACAATAAAATCGTATCCCGCACAGCACAGTTAGCCAGGCTTCAGGTAAGTTATTCTCTCTTCTCGTTCTCCAGCAATGCTCCTCCTCCTCCTCCTTCTTCTCCTTCTTCTCCTCCTTCTTCCTCTTTTTCTCCTCCTCCTCCTCCTTCTTCCTCTTTTTCTCCTCCTCCTCCTCCTCCTTCTTCTCCTTCTCTTTCTTCCTCTTTTTCTCCTCCTCCTCCTTCTTCTTCTCTTCTTCTTCTCCTTCTCCTTCTTCCTCTTTTTCTCCTCCTCCTCCTTCTCCTCCTTCTTCTCCTTCTCCTCCTTCCTCTTTTTCTCCTCCTCCTCCTTCCCCTTCTTCTTCTCCTCCTTCTTCCTCTTTTTCTCCTCCTCCTCCTCCTTCTTCTCTTCTTCTTCTTCTTCTTCTTCTTCTTCTTCTTCTTCTTCTTCTTCTTCTTCTTCTTCTTCTTCTTCTTCTTCTTCTTCTTCTTCTTCTTCTTCTTCTCCTTCTTCCTCTTTTTCTCCTCCTCCTCCCCCTCCTTCTTCTCCTCCTTCTTCTTTTTCTCCTCCTCCTCCTCTTCCTCTTCCTTCCCTTTTGGCTCCTTCTTCTCCTTCTTCCTCTTTTTCTCCTCCTCCTCCTCCTTCTTCTCTTCTTCTTCTTCTCCTCCTTCTCCTTCTTCCTCTTTTTCTCCTCCTCCTTCTTCTCCTTCTTCTCCTTTTTCTCCTCCTCCTCCTTCTTCTCTTCTTCTTCTCCTCCTTCTCCTTCTTCCTCTTTTTCTCCTCCTCCTCCTTCTCCCTCTTTTTCTCCTCCTCCTTCTTCTCCTCCTTCTTCTCCTTCTCCTCCTTCTTCCTCTTTTTCTCCTCCTCCTTCTTCTCTTCTTCTTCTTCTCCTTCTCCTCCTTCTTCCTCTTTTTCTCCTCCTCCTCCTTCTTCTCTTCTTCTTCTTCTTCTTCTTCTTCTTCTCCTTCTCCTTCTTCCTCTTTTTCTCCTCCTCCTCCTCCTCCTCCTTCTTCTTTTTCTCCTCCTCCTTCCTCTTCCTCTTCTTCTTCCTCTTCTTCTTCTCCTTCTCCTTCTTCCTCTTTTCCTCCTCCTCCTCCTCCTCCTCCTCCTCCTCCTCCTCTTCCTTCCCTTTTGGCTGCGAAATAGTATTTTGAAGAGCTGCAGAGCAATCACGAGAGGAACAGATGTGAAGGGTTTTTTAGAACAGTGTTTGCAACTTCCAGATCGGAGTGAATTAATGATGGACACAGATAACCGGATGGTTTCCTGGATGGCTCTACAGGGTTGCTATAGTTACTTGTTGAAAAGGAAAACACTCCCAGAATAAATAATTAAAATCATTGCATAAGAATGGTGAACATTTAAAAAAAAAAAAAAATCCTCCCGGGCTGGAGGGGGGGGGAACCTAAATGCAAGCAGAAAGGAATTTTACGTGGGAAAATTTGTAAAGTACATTTACATATTTTGTTCAGAGCCTTTCCACATGCTTTTCAAAGTCCTTTTGGCACTTTGGCTTGCCTCATTTTAAATCTGCCTATTTGCAACTTCAGTTTAGAATTTTCTTCTTGTTCCTCACTTCCCAAGAATTGCAAATAAAATGCCATTTTCGGGGCTTCACGGAAACCAAATGGAAAATAATATTTAGCATTGTGGACATCCACTGAGAACTTTTTTTAAACCTGACATAATATTTAAAAAATTGCTGGGTGTCAATCATCGTTAATTATTGACAGGTTGTGGGGTTTTTTGTTTTGGTCAAAAAATCCCCGGTATCTCAGAATTAATGTTTTCTCCATCTTCATGCTATTATATTGTGATTCGTGGACATAACTATCACTTTTTTCCAGCCCTAGCAGTAGACTGTAGTAAGGAGTGGGAAGTAAGCCTTATAAGAAGAAGCATTATTATTTCTTTATGTACAGGTAGGTTTTAAGAAGAGATTGGACAACCATTTGTCTGAAATGGTAATAGGGTTTCCTGCCTGAGCAGGGGGTTGGACTAGATGGCCTCCAAGGTTCCTTCCAACTTTTCTGTTCTGTTTTCTATTCTATTCTATTCTATTCTATTCTATTCTATTCTATTCTATTCTATTCTATTCCATTCCATTCCTTACCTGTAGTAAGGAGTAGGAAGTGGGCTTTATAAAAAGACCCATTATTTCTTTCTGTACCCTCTAAGTTCCGCTGTCTTTTTCTTTAGCGTTTTTAAAAACTCTAGGCCTCCTTGATATTTTCCCCAAGATAGCCTTAAAGCGATCATGGTGATTAAACTGAGCAAAATTGACAAACTTTGACATTTCAGGCTTGTACAACAAGCTCAACACAATTGTATTTTCCCCTTATCCGTCCAACTGCATCAAGCATTGACAGAGCATTTAACAATAGCTCTGTCCTAACATTTTATTTTGCTTGATCGACTCCTTGACGTCTATTTGCTTGTAAGAACCTCGGAAAGCTGTAATATGTATTCCTCACCAAACCTGCAGCAGCCTCCCTGTTTAACGACGAAGAGCATTTTT
Source organism: Crotalus tigris (assembly GCF_016545835.1). NCBI lineage: Eukaryota > Metazoa > Chordata > Lepidosauria > Squamata > Viperidae > Crotalus > Crotalus tigris. The sequence continues at coordinate 1,259,192 of NW_024097074.1, read as the reverse complement.
CATTGATCCCATTCTAGGCTGCATCAACAATGAGTTAAAGTAAAATTATGGTGTTTCCTTTCCCAGGTGGCCCTTGACTTATACGTCGACACTAAACAGTTCGTTTAATGCAGTGGTTCTCAACCTGTGGGTCGGGACCCCATTTGGGGTCGAACGACCATTTCACGGGGGTCGCCAAACAAGGCTGTCCGCCATTTTTTCCCCCCTTTTCTTTGGCCACGCCCCTGGCACCCGGTGATGTATAAGTGGTTGGGGGTCACCACAACACGGGGAACTGTATTATGGGGTCGGGGCATTAGAAAGGTTGAGAACCACTGGTTTAATGACTGTTCAAAGTCGCAACGGCACTGACAAATGTGACTTAGGGCCATTTTTCTCGCTTAATGACCATTATGGTCACATGATGAAAATCTAGATGCTTGGCATCTGACCCGTATTTATGACGGTTTGCCGCGTCCCGCGGTCACGTGATCCCCTTTTGCGCCCTTCAGACAAGCAAAGTCAATGGGGAAGCCAGTTGCAACGGCAGCGGTTCACTTAACAAGAAAAGGTCTTAAAGTGGGGCAAAATGTACTTAACCAATGTCTTACTTAACGACAGAAATTGTGCGCTCAGTTGGGGTCATAAGGCAGGCACCACCTATACTTCCCTTTCTCACGTCCCACAGGAGGCTACATTAACTGAAAGATCAGTGAAGCATGTTAAAAAAGATAGAAAACCTGGATGAAACCAGAGAGAGTATTTTAGGTAAATGTTAGGTACAAAAATAAAAAATAAAAATAGGCCTCTCTTTTCTTCGTGTTGTTTTCCTAGCCAGATTGTTTGTTTGGCTGTTGATATGCCAGGTTTATGATACCAGAACCGCTGATTCTCTTTGGCCTTTGAAGGGCCAAAATTCTCATATGAACCAGCAGACTGTATAGAAATAATAATAATAATAATAATAATAATAGTAATAATAGAGGTGGAAGGGATCATGGAGATCATCTAGTATTCTAGGGGTAGACACCTTGGTTCTTTCATGACTCATGGACTTCAACTCCCAGAATTCCTGAGCCAGCCATGCTGAGGGGAAAGGAAGAGGTTTCCAAGCTGATCCATGCTGGTTCAGGAATTCTGGGAGTTGAAGTCCACAAGTCATAAAGCGGCCTAGGCGTAGGCCAGAGGTAGGCAACCTTGACTCTTTTATGACTTGTGGACTTCAACTCCCAGAATTCCTGAGCCAGCAACGCTGAGGGGAAAGGGAGAGGTTTCCAAGTTGAGCCATGCTGGCTCAGGAATTCTGGGAGTTGAAGTCCACAAGTCATGAAGGGCCCATAATTTCCCCATGCTGGCTCAGGAATTCTGGGAGTTGAAGTCCACGAGTCATAAAAGAGCCAAGGTTGCCTACCCTTGATCTAGTCCAACCTCCTGCTCAGGCAGGAAAAACTATACCATTTCAGACCAATGGCTGTCTAGTCTCTTCTAAAAAACTTCCAGTGTTGGAGCATTCACCGCTTCTGGAGGCAGGTTGTTCCACTGGTTAATTGTCCTAGCTGTCAGGAAGTTTCTCCTTAGTTCTAGGTTGCTTCTCTCCTTGGTTAGTTTCCATCTGTTGCTTTTTGTCCTGCCTTCAGGTGCTTTGGAGAATAGCTTGACTCCCTCTTCTTTGGGGCAGACCCTGAGATACTGGAAGACTGCTATGATGTCCTCCCTCGTCCTTCTCTTCATTAAACTAGACATACCCAATTCCAGCAACCATTCCTTATATGTGACTAAAAGCAGCTAACGAAATTCTGCTTTTAGAATAATTTTATAGCTGGAATCTTTTAAGTGCCTGCATTTCAAGCCGTTGCATCTTTGAGAAGGCGAATGTATCAGATATAAAAACATGTAGGAAAGATCAACCCACTTCATTCACCTAATTTGTAGAATTCAAATGCACCCATCTTGGAAAACACAATAGAATGTAATTCTTGCATAGTTCACTTTCCATATTCCTGCTGTTTTCCCATCCTTTATGTGACCGGTATGTTTTACACATCCTTGGCCAGCTTAATTACTCAAATTTAAATTACATACAAAGGAGAAAATGGTTTGCCTTAAATAACGGATTAAAATTATGATGTTAATTACCATAGAAGGAAATCCCTCTGCTAATAATTGCATATTTATTCAGTGGTGTAACAATTAAAATGTACTGGTTTGGAACTAAATAGAGCCATTATGGCATCGAGGAACATAATCCAAATCCTCTCGTTGTGTAGTTCACAGGTCTTGTACACTGAATGGGTTTAGAACCGCAATTATACTCTGAATGATTTATACTGGTGTCTCTATACACATAATTAAAGTCATTAAGCAAGTTCATTTAGCTGAAGATTTAATAGCAGAAAGCTAGTTGGGTCCCACTTCTCCCTGACATGTATTTGAAAGTCACGCTACGCTAGTAATTGATGAACAAGCTCTGGGTTTTAAAGTATTGCTCCAAGGAATAAATTGGAGGCATCCACCATGGTTTGGTATTTGGAGTGTGGTGTTTCATCTCTTCAGTTTAATCTTGAAATTGTGTGTGTGTGACGCGCACAACATAAGATCAGGCTGAGATTTCTGATCCTGACCACTTTGGATGAACTAATCCTGGTTGAGATGAAATCGGAAACTGATTAGCAAAGACTGCTATGCTGTTGGTCTCCTGGTGAATGAGGAAAGGAAGGGAAGGGAAAGGATGGGAAAGGAAAGGAAGGGAAAAGCAAAAGGAAACAGAATGAAAACAGAAACGGGAATAATCACAAACACAGGCTTCAGCAATGTTTCCTTCCTTCTCAAGGCTGCCTGCGACTTGCTGAGGAGAATAATACGGATCTTGTACCTCAGCAAGAGACTTCAAGGCCAACTTCAGGGTGGAAGCCGGGAGATCACCAAAGCTGCTCAGAGTCTCAATGAACTCGGTGAGTCCAGCGGGATCGTTTTTAAGATCACGGGTTTGTTGATTGGGAGGGTTTTCCCCTCAGACATAAATCATGACTGACTCGAGGTTGTCTAAAGCGGAGGCATAGACGCGAAAGAAGGTGAAGTAGGGGCACCACCTTATAAAGCCTTTGTAGGGCCACACCTGGAGTACAGCATCCAGTTGAGGTCACCACATCACAAAGAAGAGGTGACCTTTCCTGCCACGGTTACGAAGTGAATCACCGCCGTTGTTAAATTAGTAACACGGTTGTTAAGTGAATCTGACTTTGGTTCTCAGAAGGTCGCAAAAGGGGATCACGTGACCCCCACGGGACACGGCGACCGTCATTTATTTATTTATTTAATTTATTTATATGCCGCCCAATCCCAAAGGACTCAGGGCGGCGTACAAAATTAAAACAATCATCGAGAATAAAACAATAAAATAATACAATCATACCGCAAGTCCGATCATGTCCCAACCCCCCCCGGGGACATCAGCCCCAGGCCTGCCGGAACAGGAGAGTTTTAACGGCTTTCTTAAAGGCTGGTCATAAATATGAACCAGTTGCCGGGCGTCTGGATTTTGCTTGTGTGACCACGGGGATGGTATAACGGTCGTAAGCATGAAAACGGGCCTTAAGTCACTTGTTCAATGCCACCGTAGCGGTCATTAAAAGAACGGTTGTAAGGTGAGAACTACCCGTGCCTACAATTTTTTTTTTTAAAAAAAGAAAAATCATGTAAAGTACTTTAGGTAACAACAGTACAGAATTTCCTCCGCACAAAGACTCATCTTTGTCAGTTGCTCAGCTCCAGTTGGCCTTCATTTTAACTGGGGATTATTGATGTGGTGTCACTGAAAACTGGCAGCTCCGCACTGATTAGAATTGCAAGTGTGTCTTTTTGTCGCTTGTTCTGTGGCAAAAGAATGATTGAAAAAACCTTGGATCAGAAGTTAATGTGTCCGACGCAGGGGATGGTGTTGAATTGTAAACTTTAAAACTCGAGTGTAACGAGAAAGCCAAGGGACTCTGTGTTTGCAACAAATCAAAGTAATGGTCTTAAATCAAGTTAATCCTGGGGTGATACCAATTTGGAGTGAATGGTGAAGGGAGTAATATTAAATGTGCATTGCTTGCTGGCTTTTTTTCTGGTCCCGCAAATCTATTTGATAGGCTTTGGGGAAAACGTTGCTCCTTGATGGTGCAATTTTATACAAATTAACTAAAATTTTAATTTTCCTCTAAAAGTCTTTAAAAGGGCTTTACTTATTCTAAATAATGAATAGCTGCTTAGTCACTGCTCTGTTGAAAGGGAATTAGGGTTGTCTAGTTTTAGCTTTTAGATCAGTGGTTCTCAACCTTTTTAATGCCGCGACCCCCAACTGGTCGTAAGTCGAGGACTACTCAACTGGTCGTAAGTCGAGGACTACTCAACTGGTGCAGCACCGTTTGCAGAATGGGACTTTTGGCGGGCTCAGCAGGGCAGAGACAGCCTGGACAATTCCTATTGGCTTTTGAAAGCCAATAGAATTAGACTCTATTCAAGAGAGTTATTCTATTGGCTTTCAAAAGCCAATAGAATAAAAGGGAGTAGCACAGCTAAGGAAAAGGGGGAAAAAATGGCGGACTGCGTTGTTTGGCGACCCCCGTGAAATGGTTGTTCGACCCCAAATGGGGTCCCGACCCACAGGTTGAGAACCACTGTTTTAGATTGTCTCAAAACAAACTTTTAATATGGATATTTTGTCTTCGTCAGAATAGAATTTGTTCTTGAACTTTGGACTTTTGAAAATGGAAGCAAAGGCACTCTTGCTCATTAATCAATCAATCAATCAGAGAGTTGCTAGAGCATACAGTATGCAATTTTTCCTTAGATCTCATAATTTACTACATTTAATGAAAGAATATTGTTCTTTCAACCACTGTCTCTCCTTCCTTGTGAAAAACATAAACATCTTTATTTATTTTTCTTTCACCCTCTTACAAAATAATTTACTCATGATATCACGGGGGGTATCGGGGCATCCAGAGAGTTTAAAAAAAAAGTCAAGATGCTATAAAAAGCTCAGCTGCCATCTTGATTTTTTTTTTTTTAACCATATCCCATGGATACTGATCAGCTCATCCTATGAATGTGCCATCAATTTTGTTCCTGGCACTTTTCCTTAAGAAAGATTAGCACGGAAATGAAATTGACAGCCTTCAATGTTTTCTAATGGAGCATCTGTGGAATATGATCACCGCTTTCTTTGAACTAGTTCACGTTTTTTTAAAAAAAAAAGAAAAAAGAAAGAAAATTGGGCTTTGGTTTCCCCAGTTGCAATGTATGGCTGGACCCTAAGAAAGGCCGAGCGACAAAGAATGGAGGCCTTTGAACTCTGGTGCTGGAGAAGACTCCTGCGAGTCCCCTGGACTGCAAGGCGATCCAACCGGTCAGTCCTAGAGGAGATCAACCCCGACTGCTCTTTAGAAGGCCAGATCCTGAAGTTGAAACTTAAGTCCTTTGGCCACCTAATGAGAAGGAAGGATTCACTGGAGAAGAGCCTGATGCTGGGAAAGATGGAGGACAAGAGAAGAAGGGGACGATAGAGAATGAGGTGGCTGGATGGAGTCACTGAAGCAGCAGGCGTGAGCTTAAATAGACTCCAGAAGATGGTAGAGGACAGGAAGGCCTGGAGGAACGTGGTCCATGGGGTCGCGATGGGTCGGACACGACTTCGCAACAAACAACAACACTATCTGACCAGATCCATGTGTGTAGAGTTCAAGCTACTACTTCATTGCATTCTGCCTATAATACAGGAATCTTCCCGATCTTTCGGGAATTAACTAGGAGAACATTTTAGGCTAGTACAGGTAGCCCTCTACTAACACACTTTAGCCTAACATTTCCGTTGCTAAGTGAGACAGTTGTTGATTTTTTTTGCCCCATTTTACAACCTTTCCTGCCATAGTTGTTGAGTGAATCACTGCAGCTGCCAAGTTAGTAACGCGGTTGTGAAGTAACTCTGGCTGGCCCGTTGACTTTGCTTGGCAGAAGATCGCAAAAGGGGATCAGGTGACCCCCCCCCTTGGGACGCTGCGACCGTCATAAATATGAACCGGTTGCCAAGCGTCTGAATTTTAATCACAGTGGTCGTAATCCGGAAAACAGTCCCAAGTCACTTTTTCCAGTGCTGTCGTAAGCTCAAACGGTCACTCAACAAATGGCTGTAAATTGTGAACTACTTGTAACAGTTACCCAGCAAACATATTTGCAAAGCTGCAAGGCTGGGCTCTTTGAGAATAAAACTTGTAAGCTGTGGCTTAGTTGTGTGATTAAATTATGCATCTGAGTGCAGCTTGACAGCCTAGAACAGTGATGGCGAACCTTTTAGAGACCGAGTGCCCAAACCGCAACCCAAAACCCACTTATTTATCGCAAAGTGCCAGGGCCGCATCAGCATTGTGGTGCTCTCATGGCGGGGGCAGGGAGGCGCCTCTGAGTGCCACCTCTGGCATGCAAAAAACGGGAGCGCAAAAATGGGCCACCGTGCTGCAAGGCGCAAAAACGGCCGTGCCGTGGGGTGCAGACACAAGGCGCTGCACCATGCAAGAATGGGGCAGAGCTAGTGAGTATCACGCAGGCACTAGCCCCGGCCCATTTGCAGCACGTGTGTGCTCGCGGCCCCGTGCACGCATGCATGCATGTAAAATGCTTCCCCCTCCCTTTTCTTCCAGTCCACCAATCAACAATGGTTGGTGACCTCTGTTCTACCACCTCTACTCAAGCTTGCTAGTTGGCCGCTTCGCCTCCTTTGTGCTGGGTGGGGCTCCTGCTCTGGGCGGCAGTGGTGGCCTGAGGCCTGCCTCTGGCACGCGTGCCAGAGGTTCTCCACCCCTGGCCTAGAACATAAATAGCTATGTATCTCGCTAAGGCTATCGTTAAGATGTTTGTAAGCCTATCGTTCCCTGCCCTTGTCTTAGAGTAACTGGAATTTCTGATTTGTGATTCTCAACTATAATTCCAGCCAAATTTTTCCTAATTAACCGAGCACCACCAGTTGCTACAGTGGATGCTCTTGCTGGTCCCTTGTGGAAAGCCAGCTGGGTGACATTGAGTCAGTCACTGGGAGATTGTGAATTCTAGTCCTGCCTTAGCCCTGAAAGCCAGCTGGGTGACATTGGGTCAATCACCAGGAGATTGTGAATTTTAGTCCTGCCTTAGCCCTGAACGCCAGCAGGATACAAATGAATAAATATGATTAATATGGAAAAGTAGCCAAACACCTTTGGCATTTCTTGTTGTCTTGGACTGAGGTTTTTAGATTTGACAAAACATTTTGGCCTTATCAACTCCAATTTGGCTTAGGAATATGAACAAGCAGTTTAGCAGTGTATAAAAAATCACATTTCTGGATCGAAACATTGATATATATATATATAAGCACTTGAAGAATCCTTTAAAACACGTAAGCAGTAGATAAATTCATTCCTGTTACCCAAACAGAAATTTAGGAAGAATTAAAAATAATTACAATTTAGAAAATTCTTACTTGTACAGCAGTCTTTCACTTATTTAAAATCAAACTTCTCTCAGGCTGACTTTTATATAGGTATAAACCCCCCCCCTCATAATACCCTTTTGATGAAAATTATTTGTAAAAGCATATATTGTGGCTCCAAATAATAGTGTGCCTTGAACTCACAAAGCTGCTGGTAATTACTTGGGACACGTAGCTTATAATTTTAGGCTTACAACTATAGTTGAGAAAAATTTCAATTCATTATCAGACACCCGAATATTGTGCCAAAACAGGGCAGCTAATAAGCCTTAACCGGTGCGCGCTATTTCTCTGGCCCAAATTTTAAAAACAAAGTTTTACATATTTACAGCAAAATAGACATTTTTTGAAAAGTGACCACTATTTTAAGGCTTTTCTTGTTAGAAAATATTTACTTAAATGTATATTAGAGGACAGAGTATTGACAAAATATAACCATGGTTTTACGCTTAACAAACCGCCATGCAACACACATTTTTGAATAATGAGGAAATAAATACACAGCTCTGATCTGTTTAAATGCATTTTTCAAACCATTACAGTCCGGTTTAATGTTTTCTCTCCCTTTAAAAAAAAAAAAAAACTCTGTATTTGGCAGTCGTGGTTTATCCTTGACTCCCCCCCCCCTTAAAATAATCCTGTGGATACCGGAATCTAGTCCGTAACGACTTGAGGTACTAAACACTTCTGCCTCACTTCATTGTCTTCAAAAGTGATGGCCTTGCTTCTCTTGGGCTCAATCCATGAGTTGTGTATCACAGCGCTGTTGGGAATTGGGTCAGCTTCCACTATGGAGACGACGCGTTTTTTCATTTTGCTTTTCAAAACTTTTTGAAATTTCTGTCGGGTGAAGGCGTACAGAAGAGGGTGGAAGATGGTGGTCCCGTAGGCCATGACTAGAAAACACAGCCTCAGCTTGACCAAAAGGTCACTTGGGCCCGAACATAAAATGATTGTGTTTAAAACGGTGATCGGTGTCCAACAGAGAACAAAAGTTGATATGATTAACAGCGACATGCGGAAGACTCTTTTCTGCCTTTCGCGGCGTTCCCGGTGTCTCTTGACCGCCCGCCGTAGAGCGATGATCACCGAAACGGAAGTCCTTACCCCAAAGACCACGTTTCTGCCTCTGCTGGCTTGCGACGTTTCGGTGGGTTCCTGTTGCGTAGCCAAGGAAATGGTCTTCTTTTTGGCTTTTTTCTTCTGCCCCGTGGAAAACCGCGTGCCTATTCGGATGTTCAGGGCCTGAAGTATTTTGCTGTAGGTAATGAACATCACTACCACCGTGAAGAAGAAGATGGGGATTTGCACCAACAGGTGATAGTACATGCCCAGTTCTGTGTGGTATTCATTGGCACTGACGCACAACAGCGTCTTGTTTTCCCAAGTGTTGGCCCTATGGAAGCTGAAGAAGTTGACCTCAATGAAGGGGATCAAGAAGGAGAAAAAAGAGATGATCCAGATGGACGTCATGAGGATCACAGCCCTTCCCATCGTCAAGATCCGGTTTGCGGGCTTCACAGAGATGTCGTAGCGGTCCAGAGTGATGGCGAAGACGTTGATGGCAGTGGACACGCTGGCAAAAGACACGCAGGCCTCGTGGAAGCAGCAGACCAGCGCAGAATTGTTCTCCAGGGGGAGCAGAAGGATGACGATCGTCAGAGGAATGCACCCCATGCAAATGATGACGTCGAGAACGTGGAGGTTCATGGTAATAATATTACTGACCGAGTTGATTAAATTGGATTTCAAACAGTAAAGTACTAATACGGTGAGGTTGCTGCCAAGCCCTAGGACAATTTCCAACATCAGGAATCCGGTGAGGGAAACTTGAAAGCTCAGCGGGTAAGACAGTGGCTGGTACATATTGGAGTCTGTGTCCCTGATGGCATCTCGAACAGTAATGTTAGATTCAGACGGCATGTTGGCTTCTGGGACGGAAGAGAAACACATCCTTTCTCGGAAGTTTCTTTTGCTCTGAAAGAAGAGAGAGAAGTTAGGAAGCGAATTGATGTGAGATGCGCTCTCTCTCTCTCTCTCTCTCTCTCTCTCCCTCTCTCTCTCTCTATTTTGCTTGTCTGCAGAAAATAATTTCTTTAGTTTCGCCAGCAGATATACAGTGGCTACCTGGTTTCAGAAATTAGAGATGGTACAAAAGAAGCAGGACAAGAAGCAACGGGTGGAAACTAATCAAGGAGAGAAGCAACCTAGAACTAAGGAGAAACTTCCTGACACTGAGGACAATTAACCAGTGGAACAGCCTGCCTCCAGAAGCAGTAAATGCTCCAACACTGGAAGTTTTTAAGAAGAGACTGGACAGCCATTTGTCCGAAATGGTGTAGGGTTTCCTGCCTGAGCAGGGGGTTGGACTAGATGACCTCCAAGGTCCCTTCCAACTTTACTACTATATATATATATATATATATATATATATATATATATATATATATATATATATATATATATATTCTAATGACAAGGACTGTGTTTGTGGAGCATATTAAAAGCATGCTTAGCTTTGAATGCCATGTTTAGTGAAGGTAGGTAGATGGGTAGGTATGTAAGCAGGTAGAAAGGTAGCTAGATAGAGAGAGATAAATAGGTGGATGGATGGACAGCTAGATAGATAGAAGATGGACTGTGATTGGCAGACAGATGAATGTGTGTAGATAGATAGATAGATAGATAGATAGATAGATAGATAGATAGATAGATAGAGACATGGGTAGGTGAATGGATGGACAGCTAGATAGATAGAAGATAGATGGACTGATTGGCAGACAGATGAATGTGTATATATACATACATACATACATACATACATACATACATACATACATACACAGAAAGTTTTTTCAGACAGACCGGTCTGATTGATTGCACCTTGGCATTTTTGACTGCTATATTGCAGTTCTACTTTTTATAATCACTTTTGCCTTGCAGCCCCCTAACTAGGGCCGTTAAGCAGGCTCAAGCTGCTACTGCAATACATTACAAATTCAGGTTCGAATCCCATAAAGGGTGTGGCTAACTGATGAGGGCTAATGAGCCTGAAATATCTATACTAGTCTCTCACTTAATTCTTTAAATCTTTGTCAGCAAAAAGATACAGTGTATGTGTGTGTGTGTATGTATGTACGTATGTATGTATGTACGTACGTATGTATGTGTGTATATATATATATATATATATATATAGAGAGAGAGAGAGAGAGAGAGACAGACAGACAGACAGACAGACATGGGTAGGTAGGTAGGTAGGTAGGTAGGTAGGTAGGTAGGTAGATAGATAGATAGATAGATAGATAGATAGATAGATAGATAGATAGATAGACAGACAGACAGACAGTACGTGGACGGACGGATGGATGGATGGATAGAGAGGCAGAGAAATAGAAAATTAATATGAGGTAAAGGAGATACTTGTGCAAGAAATAACATTTCTTCTTTTTCCCTATGGATATGCAAACTGTATCCTGATTTTTTTAAAATTGCTCCGCAACCCTTTTGATTGAAAAACCAGGGTGAAATCTTCCAATAAAGGCCTTTTATAAAATGCCATACTTGGAAAAAAATGGGATTATAACTATAAGCCTTACTCTTCATTAACAGCTCCATTTCCTACTGGGAAAGCACCTGCTTTGGCTGTACATTTCACTGTGCTAAAATGTATACAACAGTAAATGTAGGCGTGTGCATAATGTTACAGTCCAGTATTAGTAATTTAAATATATCATAGATGCCCAATGCCCAGTTGTATTATTTCATACAATTGCCATATAAATAGTATAAACTTATATAGGATAAACGTATTGTATTTGTTGGGGGGGGGTATATTCCCTTTTAGGAGATTTTTAATTGCTAGCAGAGAATGCTTTTTGCATTGCCAAATTATGGTGTTGCATGAAGCAACGGACTCTAATCATAATATATTTTGGTTACCTAATTAGGCAGGACAATATGCTAATGATGGTGGGCTTAATCTTGACAAGAGTGAAGTGGGTGATATACATTTGTTTACTTGTTCTAAAGTCTAATATAAAAGCCTGAAACACCTTAATTTGGTGAAATAGTAACTGCAGCATTAGTGCTCAGGCTGTGGCCCCACCCTCAGCATTTTATTATAACAGAATGAAGTATTTTATTTCTATCAGATGCCTGACAATAACCTTTTTAATATGCCCAGCCTCCTACTGGGGCATCTAATACTTGCTTACATTTTTATCCCACTAAAATAAGAGAAGCAAAAGAAGCACAGGTCGTCCCGAACGTACGACCACAAATTGAGCCTGATTTTTCCCCCGTCGCTAAGTGAGACATTTGTTAAGTGAGTTTTGCCCCCTTTTGCGACCTTCCACGGTTGTTAAGTGAAGCTGGATTCCCCGTTGATTTTGTTTGCCGGAAGGTCGCAAAAGCGAATCGCACGAACCCGGGACATTAAAACCATCATAAATACGAGTCGGTTGTGAAGTTTTGATCGTGTGATCTTGGGGAATGCTGCAACAGTTGTCCTTGTGAAAAATCAACTGTAAGACACTTTTTTTCCCAGTGCTGTGGTCACTTTGAACGGTCACCAAATGAATGGTTGTAAATTGAGGACTAACCTCTGTGTGTAGGATTGCAAAATACAAAATTTTGACTTATTTGCCCTGTTCATAGAATTACGTTATATATCTGTTCAATTAGCATCAACCAAAGGAATGACATGTTGGAATTATTTCAGCTAGAAAGATCACAATACTGAGAGATATTTCTTAAAAACGGGGATTTCTTACGTTGTAACTTTAGGCATTAAAATTAAACAGAGAATAACCACGATTATTACCACTTAGTGAGGACTTAACCACGACAACTGTCATACTAAATGCACTGTAAATTGTATTGTGTTGCACCGGATTACAAGAAACAGAGAGAAAGGGAGGGAGGGAGGGAGGGAGGGAGGGAGAGAGAGAGAGAGAGAGAGAGAGAGAGAGAGAGAGAGAGATACACAGGTAGTCCTCGACTTATGGCCCCAATTGAGCCCAAATTTTTGTTGTTATGTGAGACATTTGTATATAAAATATAAAAATATATGCATTAGAGGTATTCCTTGACGTATAACCACATTTGAGCCTCACAATTTCTGTTGTTCAGCGAGACAGTTGTTAAGGAAGTTTTGCCCCCATTTTACGACCTTTCTTGCTTCAGTTGTTAAGTGAATCACTGCAGGGGATCAGTTAGTAACCCAGCTGCTAAGCGAATCTGCCTCCCCCATTGACTTTGCTTGTCAGAACGTCACAAACGGGATCACGTGACCCCAGGGGATACAGCAACCGTCACAAACGTGAACCAGTGGCCAAGCGTCTGAATTCTGATCACGCGACCACGGGTCGTAACGGCGAAAAACGGCCGTAAGTCGCTTTGTTTTTTTTCCCAGTGCCGTTGTAACTTCGAACGGTCGCTAAACTAACTGTGGTAAGTCGAGGACTACTATAGTAAGGGTGGGGAGAAAAGAAAGCGAGCCGTAATAAAACCCAGCCTATCTCGGCACGGAGAAGCTGCAGGGACGGGCGAAGGAGGGAACCTCGCAAAAATGGAAAAATGTCCACGTGCCAGCCGCTTTCGAGGGGAGATTAAACATCAAGTCGTATCAGGCAGAGCTTCAGTTAAACAAAAGCAGAGAAGATGTCAAGCCGGAGATCATTAAAATGAAATGTGTATTTCCTGGACTCTGCTCTGTTCTTTGGTGAGCGTTAAACAACGGCCAGGGTGCGCCAAAAGCCTCTGACCTTACCTGAATCGCCTCGCCTCAAGGGCCTTTCAGCCGAGTGCAACAGCTTGTCGTGAGTTCAGACATGGTGTCGCTGACAGGTTTTTGACAGGCGTGTTCGCCTCGGCAACGCCGAAATGATCTGCTCCCTGCCTGGTGGAAGATTTTAGTTTTCCTTCGGTTCCAGCACTTCAGCTGCGGGTTTCAGACCCATCGCCAACCCCCCCCCCCTTGTGACAACTCCAAAAGACTTAAATGGCCCAGTAAAATTCTACACAACAGATTGTGGTGTAGATACATTGGTTTTCCGTTTCCAAGTTACCGATGGGGAGAGCAGCACCTTTGTAAAACGGTTCATAAATCCGTATCCTTCGGGAGGGTGGGCACCATTTTTTTTATTTTTTATTTTATTTTTTTAAAAAAGAGAAAATTCCCTGAAGTTGCATAAAACATAAATGAAATGCCGTGGAACCAGCTTCAGGGGTCTACCCTGAGGTCGTCCCCCAGCAGTTTTAAATTGGATTTGAGAGTCTTTCTGCTCATTAGGCCGCAGGGACTGGTTTTAGAGCAGGAATCGACGTGGTAAATGTTAATATGGGTTCTGCCTTTGCCTTAAAAGCCACCATCCCAGGCATAGTTTCCGTAAACTTTGCTCCCTGTCAACAAGTGACCCAAGGAACACGTACCGAGATAATTAAATTAATTTGGAATCGCTTCTAGTGTCTCGGCTTTCCTTTTGCACAAATGCCCAGCTGTTTCTTCATTCGCTGCTTGCATGGTGCTGTGCTGTAATTCCACTCGTGGGAGGTGTTCAGGACTGGACCTTAGTGCGAAACCCTCGTGTTAACACTTCCGTTTGAACAGGCACTTCTCGCTAGGCTTTTGCACTCTCCATGGTGTAAAGCCTTGCTTAGGTCTCTATGCCGCTCCTCTTTTGAAGTCTGTAGTATGAGCACATCTTGCAAGTTGCTTGCGTTATTCAGATTCCTCCGTTGCCGTATTCTTTACATTGTCATTCACCAAGCCCAAATGACTCACGAAAACCTTTGGGGTGGGGGTGGGGAGGAATTAAAAATAGAGGTTTGAGTCTAATTTGAAGAAAATGATCGATCACAAACAAATATTATCTTCCATCGGTCCCAAACAATGTGAACCACGCGCAGAGTCTTTTTTTTTTAGGGGGGGGGGAGTTTGCAACCTTTAAGAAGATCAAAGCATTTCCAAATACGGTTTGTTCTCTCTCCCCCCACCACCACCACACACAAACACACATATCTCCCAGCTTGATCTTTTAAATTGGATGTATTTAAAGATGGCATTGGAAAGCAGAGGGTGGCGAGCAGCAAGGAGAGTGTCATCCTTTCTTAATCGGATTTGTAACAAGGGTGCGATGAGATGCAACGTTGTGCTCGTGCAAAAGACTCCGTTGCTTCAGAAAAAAATGTAACTAGCCTGTTTTGCACATTCCTTTTCAATCCCTTACCTGTGTATCGACTTGCGTGCATTTTTTCCCCCCAAACGTGCCTTCAGTAACAAAGCATTAAAGACCAGTGCACCAAGAATCGGAAGCTTATTTTTAAACCTATCCAGCAATTAAAAATTGGCCGTACGAACCACCTTGCAGAAAGGAGCAGCTATTTATGGAGGATTGGAATGGACGAGTGGTCGCCCAATAATTGGATGATAAAGCCCCCTTTTAACCACGCTAAGGGATGCCTAACAGCTTAGAACTCAAACCACACTCTCTCCAAAGAGCATTTTGGCAAAAAATAAATAAAAATAAAAAAGGCCCCAAACCCCCCACCTTGCATATTTTCTAACCTCTCCAAATGAAACCTGTAAAATTGACAATCGTGTCAAGCTCGCCGGTGGCGTCAGTCCAAGGGAAGCCCAAGGAGCGACAGCAGAAATTTAAGCTGAGCTTGAAACCTCTTCGCCAACCACTTCTCTCAGAATTGTAATAAGGAATGCACCTTACCTCCAGCCAGGGCTGAGTAAATTCCCAAAGACAGCTGAGCAGTTCCAGCTCGGTGGGATTCATGTCGGGGTGGCGGCTTTGTTTTGCGTTTGCACTTGTCAGCCGAGTACCAGACAGGGGAATCCAAAGCATCTTTTCCCCCAAAAAAATCCCTTGGCTATTGTTTCAGCCTTTCGGTTCGCGCACCCAGCCTGGAAAAGCCGTGTGTGTGCACACACACACACATACAGCCTGCTGCAGTCTCCCACTTCCTCCAAGAGAATCAATAAGCATCTGCAAATGCATAATGAAAGTCCTTTAACATCCTGAAAGCTTTTCGGTCTCCAGAGGCTCAGCCGTTGGGAAAAGAAGGGCAGGTTTGCTGTTTAGGAAGAAAAAAAAAAGAAGAATCAGAAAAGCTTCAATCGGGCAGCTTGTGTGGAATGACAATCACTGCGGACGGATGCAGTGCGCTCACTATATTTGATTGGTCCGGGGGATGTTGGGCTTAAAATCCGTGCAGCCTGCTGGAGATGGGAGTGAATTTTTATCTCTCCTCAGTTTCGGAGGGGGAATTCTCTTGAAAGGGCTTCCTAAAAAAACAAACAAACAAAAAAAACCCAACCCCAGTGATTGGTGTAGGATGCCTGGAGTCTGTTGAAATGTGGGGTTTAGCTCCGCGGCTTTGGACGGGATCCTGCCCTCCTTGGGCTGCACCAGCTGCAGCGAGACTTCCGTTTCCATAAGGGGAACAGGTGGAATATGCACCACTGTTGTGCATAAGAGATTTAAACAGCTGTGTGGCATCCGGCCTCGGTTTCTTTTGGCGACGGAAACCCATCGTCGTCTGCAGTTGGGAGGAGAACGGAGTTTTAGCAAGTCAGGCCCGCTTTGGTGCTTCCTCGGAACAAAAACTGCATCCAGTTTTGGTCACCACGCTGTAAAAAAAGATGTCGAGACTCTAGAAAGTGTGCAGAGAAGAGCAACAAAGATGATTAGGGGACTGGAGGCTAAAACATATATGGAACGGTTGCTAGAATTGGGTATGTCTAGTTTAATGAAGAGAAGGACAAGGGGGGACATGACAGCAGTGTTCCAATATCTCAGGGGTTGCCCCAAAGAAGAGGGAATCAAGCTATTTTCCAAAGCACCTGAAAGCAGGACAAGAAGCAACGGGTGGAAACTAACCAAAGAGAGAAGCAACATAGAACTAAGGAGAAACTTCCTGACAGTTAGAACAATTAACCAGTGGAACAACCTGCCTCCAGAAGCGGTGAATGCTCCAACACTGGAAATTTTTAAGAAGAGACTGGACAACCATTTGTCTGAAATGGTATAGGGTTTCCTGCCTGAGCAGGGGGTTGGACTAGATGACCTCCAAGGTCCCTTCCAACTTTATTATTATCATTATTAAAGTGTCTTCATCATTTAGAGGACAAAATTAAATTTGGTATGGAATGCTTATATGGTACTTACACTAAGGAAAGTTCGTTATTTTAATTAAGGCCGCCTCTAGTGGGTTCAGGGTGTCCACAAACTTTGGGTTGCATTGAGAAATAACGTGACTTTCCCCTGATTGTTCGGTAGGAGCCGTTGAATATTGTTTTTTTTTTATGCCTGGATGCCCTTTTCTGCCCGTGTCTTTCTTTCTATTCCTTTTCATTGTTTTGGCGGCCATTTGCTCATTTTCCTTATCAGCAAAATGCAGGTAATCCTTGACTTAACAACAGTTCGTTTAGTAACCGTTGGAAGTTAAACGAGACTGGGAAAAGTGACTTACGACCATTGTTGTTTTTTCACACTTACGACCGTTGTGGCATCCCCAGGGTCACGTGATCAAACTTCAGAGACTTGGCAACTGGCTTGATTGTACGATGGTTGCAGCATCCCCGGGGTCATTTGCGATGGTCTGAAAAGCGAAGTCAACGGGAAAAGCCAGATTTGCTTAACGACCCCGTGAACTAACTTGGCAACCGCGGCAATTCATTTAACAACCGTGGCAAGCAAAGTCAAACAATGGGCCTGAACTCACTGAACAAAGGTCTCGCTTATCAACAGAAATATAGTCGTAAGTGGAGGACGACCTGTATTTTCCTGGTTTTTCAACACAACCATCCTATGCTGCGCCACGTGTTGAGCGTATCACGTGAAGCGCCCTTCTGGATCTGTTCTTCGAAGCTGCGAGGTAGTTCCTGAAATGGCGCGTGGCCGTTTCGTGGTTCCAGCTGAGATCTTTCGGCCACCAACCCAGTTCTGCTGATACAGCCGGGCAAGCGTCGCACGGAATGATTTGCAGAGTTCCTAATTATCCACAAAGCGAGAAGTGGGATGTGCATTTAGGTCCCGGCTGAATCGGGATGTGCCGTTAGATCTCCGCGATGAATAATATTTGGCAATTGGCTGTTGAAGAATCCATTAATCTCAAACGATGCCTCGTTAATAGTTCCTCCTCGGCTGTCGGTTCCACTGTAATGAGCCCATTAGCAAAGCAGAAACGTGCGGTCTTTAACTGGGTGCTTCGGTGGAGGTGGACATATTATCCGGATACCGAGCAAGCGTCCTCTTTTATTGAAGCCAGAACTGCTAGAAAAACAGAAAAATTTGCAGGAGTTGCTTTGGTTACTAGTAGGAATCTGGGTACAATTCAACGGGCTGCTCACTAGCTCTAACACCCTT
The DNA here is from genome assembly GCF_016545835.1 of Crotalus tigris. NCBI lineage: Eukaryota > Metazoa > Chordata > Lepidosauria > Squamata > Viperidae > Crotalus > Crotalus tigris. Next base: position 1,241,330 of record NW_024097074.1, on the reverse strand, counting down.
TCGGCCTCATGTCCTTGTATCTTAGACCAGTGGTTCTTAACCTGGGCGATATTGCCCCCCCAGGGGGCGATTTTATTTTTCAGGGGGGCGATGGACTGAAAAGGGGCGACGCGGGGGCGAAGGAACGAAAAGGTGGCGATATTGGGGTGATGAAGAGAGAAGTTTTGGGGACACTTTTGAGACTTTTTCGTACAGTGAATCGCTGTATATCTGTCGTACAAAAACATCAGATGATCGGTATTAGTGGATTGAATTGTGTTTTCAAATGTTCCTCCAGCTAGCTTCAGTACAGAACGCCTTACATATGTGAAGACGCATCGCTTATCTTCATGCGCGTTGCGCAGCAGCCTCTACCCATACAGTGGCACGCCATTGGCCAGAATATGGGAGATATGGGGAAAAGACTGGAAATAAATTATTTGCATCAATTTTAAAGAAAATTGATGCAAATAATTATTTGCATGACAATTTTGAAGAAAAAAACAAAAAAAGTGTTTGCATAAATTGAAGAATTATTTCCTATGTTGTGATTGAGAGGTTACGTTGGGGGAGGGGGGCGATGACAACTTCCTCATTGGCTCAAGGGGGCGATTCGTTCAAAAAGGTTAAGAACCACTGTCTTAGACCGCCATCTTTTCTGAGAAAAATCCACCCACCCTATAGATTCTATGGGGGACAAGTAGGCCTGTGACCCTTCTCCCTGAGAGGCATGGAGTCAGGGAAATTCAGGTAGCCCTCGACTTAACGGCCGCAACTTGAGCTCCCAATTTCTGTTTGCTAAGTGAGTTTTGCCCCCCCATTTTATGACCTTTCTTGACGCAGCCGTTAAGCGAATCACTGCAGTGGTTAAGTTAGTAAGACGGTCGCTAAGTTCAGTCTGGCTTCCCCGTTGATGTTTCTCGTCAGAAGGTCGCAAAAGGACACTGCAATCATCGTAAGTATGCGCCAGTTGCCGCGCGTCTGAATTTTAATCACATGACCATGGGGATGCTGTAACAGTTGTCAGTGTTGAAAAACGGTCCTAGGTCACTTTTTTCCAGCGTTGTCGTAACTTTGAACGGGCTGTTGTAAGTCGAGAAGTAGCTGCCTAGCTATTAAGATTATCCCTTGTCTATTTAACAATGTCTACACTATTGTTGTATTACATTGTATAATCTGGCCACAGGGCTCTGGATAGATGTATCCAGTGTTTTGGGTACCTGCCAGATGTGTCTGGCCCCATTAGCCAAAATAAGCTAGTGTGGTGTCCTGATTTATTTTTAGAAGTTAAATCAGAGTGGAACTTTGCAGTGGAAAACTATTAGGGACCAGCCCAAATGCGAAACCGTTTTCCTAATCATTTTATTAACTTACAAATACATCAAGTGTGTAGGTGGACACTGCAATTATCTATTTTATCAGATGTTTCAATATGAAACAGGAGATAAATCTTTTGGTCTTTTCCATTCTGCCCCTTGAAATTCACAGCCGAGATCCTTCACTTATTTGGTGATCGTGTTAACACGTTATCGGTTTTCCTGATAACACCTTCTGTTTACTTTTCAGTAAGCAGAATACCTGGGTGCTGTGCTGTGTTGTTATAATTGCACTCTTCCTCCAACTGTACACTGCAATTATAGATAGTCCTTGAGCTACGGCCACAATCGAGGTCAAAACTTATACTGCAAAGTGAAACATTTGTTAAGTGAGCTTTGCCCCATGTTACCAATTGTCTTGCCACCGTTGTTAAACGAATCGCTGTTAGTAACATGGTTTGTTAAGTGAATCTGGCTTCCCCATTGACGTTACTTCTCAGAAGGACGCAAAAAGCGATCATATAACGCAGTGGTTCTCAACCTGTGGGTCAGGACCCCATTTAGGGTCGAACGGCCATTTCACGGAGGTCACCAAACAACGCAGTCCGCCATTTTTTTCCCCTTTTCCTTAGCTGTGCTACTCCCTTTTATTCTATTGGCTTTTGAAAGCCAATAGAATAGACTCTCTTGAATAGAGTCTAATTCTACTGGCTTTCAAAAGCCAATAGGAATTGTCCAGGCTGTCTCTGCCCTGCTGAGCCCGCCAAAAGTCCCATTCTGCAAACGGTGCTGCACCAGTTGAGTAGTCCTCGACTTACGACGGGTTGAGTAGTCCTCGACTTACGACCGGTTGGGGGGGTCGCAGCATTAAAAAGATTGAGAACCACTGATATAACCCATAGGACAACGCAACGGTCATAAATACGAATCAGTTGCCCAGCGTCTGAATATTGATCCCGTGACCCTGGGGATGCTGCAAAAGTCATAAGTGTGAAAAACGGTCATAAGTCGCTTCTCCCCCCAGTGCTGTTGTAACTTTGAATGGTCCCTAAATGAACTGTTCGTAAGTCGAGGGACTATCTGTACTCTTTGGGTAATTTCAGTGAGTTGCAAATAGATGTATTGCTTTTGATCAACCTCTGAATGTGCTATGTTCAGAAGTTTTAAAGGAATATATTTACGTGTTTAAGCCCTTCTTCTAGTGCTTCCCGTTGACTTTGTTTCTCAAAATGCAAGCTTTGAACAACCTTGTCCAGGTTATATGATTTGTTTGTCCAGTTTGCTGTTGTTAGTTGCGAAGTTGTGTCTGACCCATCGCGACCCCATGGACCACGTTCCTCCAGGCCTTCCTGTCCTCTACCATCTTCTGGAGTCCATTGAAGCTCACGCCTCCTGCTTCAGGGACTCCATCCAGCCACCTCATTCTCTGTCGTCCCCTTCTTCTCTTGCCCTCCATCTTTCCCAGCATCAGGCTCTTCTCCAGGGAGTCCTTCCTTCTCATTAGGTGGCCAAAGTATTTTGAGTTTCAACTTCAGGATCTGGCCTTCTAAAGAACAGACAAGGTTGATCTCCTCCAGGACTGACCTTGGTTGCTAAACCGGAAATAGAGCATTGGGTCCATTTATGGACTGTGACATCATCACCTGGGGTTACCGCTAAGCTATTCCATTCTTGATCCTTTTGATATGTTCAACCAGCGTCTTCTCTTTCGGTCTTCCAAGAAAGATGGAAGACGGTCCCGAACAACATTTCAGGCGTTCACATGAGCTGAAAATATGCGGTTGGCCAAACAGTGAGGTTATCATTTATAATTTAATTCACCTCCTTGATATTGAGAAGTGGGTGTGGAATTGTGCATACCCCTGATGTGCAACATCATGTTTTTAATGCCCATGTTTGAATGTGGCTGAATTCGTTCTGCTTTTCCCTATTAAAAACATATTAAAATTGATATTCCTATTCCTATTGAGAGCAAGTTTCTATATTTGAAACCCGAACTTAAATCTCAAGGGCTATACCCATTTTAAAAGCAAAAATTCAGTGTGAATCATTGTTACTTTTCATTTTAGAAGGTGTTCCTGAGTTTTAATAGTCTCTTTGCTTCTCCCCCCCCTCAAGTCATGCATGATTGCTAAACTAACTAACTAAAATGTCTCTTCAGAACTGTATAGGAACCCAAGAAATTAGGATATGGACAGTCACATTTTAATGTGTTTTTCCAATGAGAGCATAAAACTACTAACCCTTATTTCATAGATGTAGGTTGAATTGGTGTTTCAAACAAGCTGTCCATTGTGAAATTAAAGTCTCTTGCTTCGTGATTATAATTTCAGATTTATGATTATTGACCCTGAAATCAGGGTTAGCATCAGCATTGGTTGTTGTAAATAATCATTTATGTGAAAAAAGGTGTACTAACCCCCTGTCCAGGCATAATATAAAAGACATTTTAATATGGAAACTGTTTGGATCATGATTTTTGGGGGGGGCATAGAATTTCTTTGAGATGGTTCTATTAAAAGACCTTTGCAAGACATGATAAGGTGAAACTTCTGTGAAAGGAAGAGATATTAAATATCTATATTAGATATTTAATTATTCAACAAAGGCTTGCTTTGCAATATTTTCCCTTCTCGCCTCTTAAATTACCACATTTCTCCTTACTTGACGAATTTTAAGAAGGATCTCTGTTTTCTCATATTAAACTAAGGATGCTTTATCGTTTTTTAAAATGAGTTTCAGTGACTATATTCATTCGATATATTAAACCAGAAGCCCTTGTTTTATAAACTACGCTGATTATGTTTACAGAATACAAGGGCCAAAAATCAAACAAGCCGTCGTGTAGTTTAATGCTAATATGTCAAGCCACACGGTAAAAAAAAAAGATGTGATATGAACAATATTAGATGCTGGCGAGCAATAAACACTGTGAGGGTGGTGCTTGTTCTCATGATGTTCTCTTTCTACTTTTGGAAATATCACTAGATGAGTGCCAGCCTTCTCAAAGTTTACAAAGGCTAAAAAGAGCCTCAGAAACATTATGAGAGGAGTACCAAGCCTGTAGGAGGAGTGGCAGAGCCTGGTGGTGGAGTCAAGAGAGGAATCAGCCTGAAGTCTTTGCATCGTCACAAATGGTCTACATTCAGCCCCTCTTGAATTCTGTTGTCTCTTGTCTAGCATCAAAATAGGGCTAACCATTAGTTGAGTAGATTTCCTGTGCATAAGCCCAATTAGCAATAAATCAGTTCACCTGGAAAACAGGTGGCCCTCATGTTTCATGCCTGACACATTGCATGTGAGATTCAATCTGTTGTTTTTTGTTTAAAAAAAAAACATCATTCTACACCAGATATGTCAAACACAAGGCCCGGGGGCCGGATGCGGCCTGTGAAGTGGTTTCATGTGGCCCGCGAAGCCATCCTGGAAACAGTGAGGGAATGGCCCCTGCTGCCTTGGCCCTGGCCCGGGCCGGCCAGGAGCCAATGTACAATTTTGTGGTGGTCATCTATGCTGAAATGCATTCAGTCTTAGCTCCACAAAACTGTCTCGAAACAGCGAGGAACCAGCCCCTGCCACGTTGTCCCCGTCCCCGGGGTGCATGCTGGGGAGGTGTCCCCATTTGTGAGGAATGAAGAAATGGACCATGCCTTAGTGCTTGCCCCGGTCCCACCCTCTTCTGCCAGAGACCCTCAGATCTGTCCCACTCCCACCCAGGCCCCCACAGGCACTCTTGACGCGAACAGTGTAGAGCTGGCCATGCCCACCCAGTAGGCCACACCCACTCCATCCATGCTCACCCAGTAGGCTGCACCCAGCCTACGTGAGTCCTTGTTATGCTCACAAGGAGAAACCCCTCTTCCAACAAGCAGGCTGGAACCGCAGGAAAAAACCAACCCCCTTTTATTATTCACAGACCTGAGTCATTGTCCAAGGCAAACAAACACAGTCCACAGAAACTCGATTCCTCAACACGAATGGCTGCCTTCGGCAACCAGCACCCCCCACACCTTCCCTTTTATAATTCAGCCAAGGCATGGCTTCCTAATGCCTTCTCCTTTGCCTTTGGAGCCGCACCATTGCATTCCTCTGTCCTACTCGTTTCTCTTGCCTGCGCATTCGTGCATCCGGGATTTGTCCCAGCTGTTCTTCATCACTGTCCAACTCAGGCTCCCAGCACAGCTGTGTCTCAGCCTGAGTGCAAGTAGAGGGGCCAGGCTCCTCGTCCGACTGTAAGTCTTGGAGCTGCTCAGAGCCTTCCTCTCACTCTGATGTCACTCCAGGCCCCTCTTCCTCCTCCTCTGATTCCTCAGACTCAGCTACCGGGTCCACTGGCTGGCAAGGAATCACAACACTCCCCGTAAGGAGTACGGTGGCTCGCGTGGTTGGGACGCTGGGTTGGAGGTTAGCAAGCCCGCATTCGATACCCAAGTGCTGCTTTAGGAGGGTGTGAGTTCCTGTCCTTCGCTCCAGCTCCTGTCAGGGACATAAAAGGAGCCTCCACTTGGGCGTCCCGCAGGCAATGGCGATGTCACTGATTAATCCTTTCAATCCAGAAGCGCCTTGGTGCATCCAACATGAGTTCCCCTTCTGAAGCAGAAGTTCTCCTAAACTCAAACGTACTGTAGGTAGGCTATGGTTAGCGCATCTTTGGCTGATGGAGCACCCACTAAGTTTTGCCCAGGTAGTTCTGTTTTAACTTAAGGTTGGACGTCCATTTAGGAACCAGAAGTGGACGCAACCTCCTACATCCCCCCCTCTGCCCGCCCCCCCCCAAGTGTCATTTTACCAAGTGAAACATTACATGTGGCATTTACCAAACTGGGTCAGAGCGAATGTTTATAAATTCTTAACGATGAATTCAGCAGCACGATTTGTGTAGCGAAGAGAAGAGAGGGTGAACCGGAAGCATGTCGTACTGTGTGGCGGGACGATAAAACTGATGGGGGATTTAATAACCCATCCCTTCCTTATCGCAACGACAGGTTTTAAGGCAAGCTGAAGAGAAACGGTGTAAGATTTGTGTAGCACAGGTCCTATGAGATGCTAGTGGAAAACCAAAATAGTTCCCCGTGTATTATTTTTCTCAAGTTAACCTTGATTCTTAGCAAGTGGCTAATGAAAAGCAACGGTCCTCGTTTAGTTTAAATAGCCTTTGTCAAGAGCTTTGGGCCAGCAGAATTGCCAGATCTAAAAATGGACACACAAGAGGAATTGGCAGATACTGCAATTCTGACAACCGTATAATTAGTTTCGCTTAATGATGGTAGATTTCTACACAGGAGGACAATTTTGTCTGTGGATTTTGTCCTTGAGGTTTGTGTGGGAATCTGATTCTTGACCTTTGGAAGATTCTATTATGTTATTTCAAATTTGTTGGGGAGGGAAGAGAGAAGGACAAGTAGTCTTCAACTTACGACCACAATTGAACCCAACAATTCTGTTATTGAGCAAGACAGTTGTTAAGTGATTTCACTGCAAACGTTAAATTAGTAAAACAGTTGTCAAGTGAATCTGGCTTCCCTATTGAGTTAGCTCAGCGTTTTATGACTTGTGGGCTTCAACTCCCAGAATTCCTCAGTCGGCCATTTTGATGAAACTGCGGGCTTGGATCCAGACCAGGGGTCTTCAAACTTGGCCCTTTTATGACTGGTGGACTTCAACTCCCAGAATTCCTCAGTCGGCCATTTTGATGAAACTGCAGGCTTGGATCCACACCAGGGGTCTTCAAACTTGGCCCTTTTAGGACTGGTGGACTTCAACTCCCAGAATTCCTCAGTCGGCCATTTTGATGAAACTGCGGGCTTGGATCCACACCAGGGGTCTTCAAACTTGGCCCTTTTATGACTGGTGGACTTCAACTCCCAGAATTCCTCAGCCAGGCATGCTGGCTGAGGAATTCTGGGAGTTGAAGTCCACCAGTCATAAAAGGGCCGAGTCTGAAGACCCCCTGACTTAGCTTGTCAAGAGGGGATCACATGACCCCGGGGACAGTGCAACCGTCCTGAGTACCTGCCAGTTGCCAAGCCTCTGAATTTTGATCACATGACCGCGGGACTGCTGCAACGATTGTTAAGTGTAAAAAAATGATCCTAAGTTTGGCTTTTTTCAGTGCTGTTGTAACTCTGAACGGTCACTAAACGAACGGTTGTAAATCGAGGATTACCTCTGAAGAATAGGACAATTGTAAGCGCATTTAGCCTTCTGTTTGCCTTCTACGTTTTCTTTCCCTGCTTGACTTTAGATTGGGCTCTTAGCAGGATACCTCCATTTTTAAAAAAATGAAAATCAGACTTCTGGAAAAGAAATGGCGAACCAAAGAGGGCTTTGCTAAGGGCGGCGTCAACAATCATGGCTATTAAAAAAAATGAAAATGAAAATGGATAATTGAAGAATGCTAGTTTAGAAAGATAGCAGGAGTAACAGGCAAAAAATGCACCCGTAAAAACAGAATGGAGTACTTGCAGGAATAACAGCTGTGCTACTGCTCAGACTGAATTTCTGTTGGCAGTATGCTAGAAATAAGTCTCCTAGCACATTGTTCCTTAATGTAATTTGCCTGTGTTCAGAATTTCATAAAGATTTTTCATTTCTCCGGTCTTTTTTTAGAATGTTGTATTTAAAGTGGTAAAAATGATAAACACTTAAAAATGCATCATAAATGATAAAAAAACAAAACATATTCTGCCCATACTGTTAAATGCAATCACTGTGCATTACTAATCTTCCAGGATATGATTTGATCTGATGCTGATTTGGCTTAATGTTAAACTCCCTATGAGAACAAGCAGTCATCTTGTTCCTACGTTGGAGGAAAGTTTGTGAGGCTTTTCTTATATTTTTGAGCATCGTTTTGCTGTTGCATCAAAGCAGGACATCCTAGGTGTATGTATAAAATGGATCGTTCCTGTTGGATTATTTTAGGTTGATTGTAATTTGCTGGAACAATATGGGGTCCTAGGAATATAGAGCAAATGTGTGCTAAGGTTGGATTTTGTCTCCTTATTTAACGATAGATAGATAGATAGATAGATAGATAGATAGATAGATGGATGGATGGATGGATGGATGGATGGATGGATGGATGGATGGATGGAGGGAGGGAGGGACGGACGGACAGTCAGTTAGATAGATTGATAGATAGATAGATGGATGGATGGATGGATGGATAGATTGATGGATGGATGGATGGATGGATGGACGGACGGACGGACAGACAGACAGATAGTTAGATAGATTGATAGATGGATGGATGGATGGATGGATGGATGGATTGATAGATGGATGGATGGATGAATGGATGGATGGACGGACGGACAGACAGACAGACAGTTAGATAAATTGATAGATAGATAGATAGATAGATAGATAGATAGATAGATAGATAGATAGATAGATAGATAGATAGATAGATAGATGATAGAAAAGCTTAGTGAAGAAGGCCAGGTCATAATAAAATAATACAGGTATCCTGCACCTGTAAAGTTTGTGTCTTACTAGCTTCAAAGCTCAGAAGCTGGGAAAAGAAAGATCAAGAAATGTAAGTTAGCTAAAGAAAGGCACATTATAACTGCAAACAATTCTCTGCTGGAGGAAAAATAGATGACAGAAGGAACCGATGAAGCTACGAAAGAAAGAAAGAAAAAGCTTAGCGAAGATCTAAAAGAAAAAGAAAAAAAAACCCTCCAAACAAACCAGACAATGCATAGAGATTGAGAAGAAGGCCAGGTCATAATAAAATAATACACAGAATTATCCTGTACCTGTAAAGCTCGTGTCTTACTAGTTTCAAAGCTCAGAATGAGTTGGAGATAACTAAAGAAGCACCGTTGTTATTCTTGACATGCCTTGCTAAGTTCAAAATGGAATGAAATTTGTTTTAAGAAGAAAAAAAAAAACCCACATCAGCTGCTCAGTGAAGGAACCAAAATGCTAACAGGTAACTCTGAAAAGGCAAAGCTACTCTTTTTTTTTTCACCACCACCAACAACAATGAAAGTAAAAAAAAAAAAAGCCTTTCATCAGGAGATTGCGAAAAGGAAGAGGCAAAATAAAAATCTGGGATCGGCTGAAGCACCATAAGAAATAGCTCTTCGATTTAATTTACATCTGCAGGACCAAATGAATTGTACTTTCGCTCCCATCCGAGGAAGATGGGCTTTCTAATCCATTAGAGGCAGTCCTTAATTTACAGCGGTTCGTTTAGTGACCGATTAAAGTTACAACGGCACTGAAAAAAGTGACTTAAGAGCATTTTTCATACCTACGACCGCCGCAGCATCATGTGATTTACATTCAGACGCTTGGCAATTGACTCATATTTATGACGGTTGCAGCGTACCGGGGTCATGTGATTCCCCCTTTGCCACCTTCTGACAAGCCAAGTCAAGGTTCACTTAACAACCAGGTTACTAACTTAAGGACTGCAGTGATTCACTTAACAACTGTAGCAACAAAAAGATTGTAAAATGTGGCAAAATTCACAATATCTGTCTTGCTTAACAACAGAAATTTTGTGGTCATAAGTCGAGGACAAACTGTACTCCTTCCTCCTCATCAACAATCCTAGGAGTGGGTTGAGCTGAGAGAGAGAAAGGGGAGGGAGGGAGGGAGAGATGGACAGAGAGATGGAGAGAGAGAGAGATGGAGAGATTGAGAGAGAGAGAGAGATGGAGAGAAAGAGGGAGAGAGAAATTGAGAGAGAGAGATTGAGAGAGAGAGAGGGAGAGAGAGGGAGAGAGAGATTGAGAGTGAGAAAAATTGAGAGAGAGATGGAGAGAAAGAGAGGGAGAGGGAGAGAGATTGAGAATGAGAGAAATTGAGAGAGAGAAAGAGAGAGAGAGAGAGGGAGAGAAAGAGAGGGAGAGAAAGAGGGAGAGAAATTGAGAGAGAGAGATTGAGAGGAAGAGAGATGGAGAGAGAGAGATTGAGAGTGAGAAAAATTGAGAGAGAGAGATGGAGAAAAAGAGGGAGAGGGAGAGAGATTGAGAGTGAAAGAAATTGAGAGAGAGAAAGAGAGAGAGGGAGAGAAAGCGGGAGAGAGAAATTGAGAGAGAGAGATGGAGAGAGATGGAGAGTGAGAAAAATTGAGAGAGAGAGATGGAGAGAAAGAGAGGGAGAGGGAGAGAGATTGAGAGAGATTGAGAAAGAGAAAGAGAGAGAGAGAGATATGGAGAGAAAGAGAGGGAGAGAAAGAGAGAGCGAGAGAGAGAGAGAGAGAGAGAGAGAGAGAGAGAGAGGGAGGGAGGGAGGGAGGGAGAATACTGGTTTCTATCACTATCTCTCTGTCTAAACATCTATCTCCCTTGGGGGGAAAAATGTGCAGAAAAAACGAATGCCAACTATGAATCAAAATGGGCTTTTTTGAAATCTTACCCAGCACCAAAATTTATGACACTCATTTCCAAAAGACGCTGTTTTCTCTTAGCCTCCTCTCACCTCCTCAAATCATGATTTATCTCTGGTTTCCATATCAAAATTGCTTTTCTAAAGGAAGGGTATTATTGAAGGAAAGGACCAGGCTATGCCCTGTCAATTTTCAGGGTTGGAATATTATGGGAAAACATACATTGAGACCAATATTATTTTGTGACGGTACGGTGACTGATCTGAAAATATTTATCTAGGCTCGCCAAAAATAATAAGTTATGTTAATCAGTTTGCGAATTAATTTAGGTCCTTGCTTAGCTTCGCTTGTCTAGGCCAGGGGTAGGCAACCTGGGCTCTCTTGTGACTCGTGGACTTCAACTCCCAGAATTCCTGGGCCAGCCACGCTGAGGGGAAAGGGAGAGGTTTCCAAGCTGAGCCAGGCTGGCTGAGGAATTCTGGGAGTTGAAGTCCACGAGTCATAAAGTTGCCAAGGTTTGCCTACCCTGGTCTAGAGGGATTTTTCCATTTAAGATTCTAAATACAGGAAGTCCTCAACCCGTGGCCAGAATTGAGCCCAACATTTCTGTTGCTAAGCGAGACAGTTGTTAAGTGAGTTATGCCCCATTTTACAACCTTTCTCGCTGCAGTGGTTAAGTGAATCACTGCAGTTGTTAGTAATGTGGTTGTTAAGTGAATCTGAGTTCCCCATTGACTTTGCTCGTCAGACGGTCGCAAAAGGAGATCACGTGACAAACCCCCCCCCGGGACGCTGCAACTGTCGTAAATAGGAGTCAGCTGCCAAAAACGGTCATAAGTCACTTTTATTCAGTGCCGTTGTAACTTTGAACGGTCACGAAATGAACTGTTGTAAGTTGAGGACTACCTGTATTGTAAATCTCTCTCTCGCTCTGTGTATGTATTTGTGTGTGTTATATGGAACTGGAAACTTATGAACTGGAGACAAATTCCTTGTGTGTCCAATCACACTTGGCCAAATAAAATATTCTATTCCATTCCATTCCACTTTATTCTTCATTCCATATATTCTATTCTATTCTGTTCTATTCTATTCTATTCTATTCTATTCTATTCTATTCTATTCTATTCTATTCCCATTCCATTCCATTCTATTCTATTCTATTCTATTCTATTCTATTCTATTCTATTCTATTCTATTCTATTCTATTCTTCATTTCTATATTCTCTTCTCTCCTCTCCTCTCCTCTTCTATATTCTATTCCTATTCCATTCCATTCTATTCCATTCCATTCCATTCCATTCCATTCCATTCCATTCTATTCTATTCTATTCTATTCTATTCTATTCTATTCTATTCTATTCTATTCTATTCTATTCTATTCTTCATTTCTATATTTTCTTCTCTTCTCTATTCCTATTCCATTCCATTCTATATTTTCTATTCCATTCCATTCCATTCCACTCCATTCCACTCTACTCCACTCCACTCCACTCTATTCTATTCTATTCTATTCTATTCTATTCTATTCTATTCTATTCTATTCTATTCTATATTTCTATTCTATTCTGTAGGTTTGGTATTTTCTGCTTCTAGGTTTATGGATAGGTTACAGCAGCCTCTTACATTTGCAGATATATTTCCTCTCTCTACTTCAATATTTCTGTGAATGGCAATAGAACAATTGCTTCTGTAGTGAAGCTGCTCTAATATTCCTGCTCAGCAAGGGGCTTTGTTAAATTCCAAATAATAGCCACTTTCCACCTGCAGTCTGGCATAAAAATCTTTGCTGAGGTGCTTTGTTTACCGTTCTTTTTAGATGCTCTTGAGGGATTGAAGTGGGAACACAGAGCAGGCAGGAGGTAGCAGAGGAGGGGGCACCTGAATTGAAAAATGATATCCAGGTAGTCCTCAACCTGCAACCACAATCGGGTCAGGAATTCCCACTGCTAAGCGAGGCAGTTAAATAAGCCACGCTCAGTTTTATGAGCAATGGTTGCTGAGTGAATCACGGCAGTTTAAGCGACTCACAAGATCGTTCAGCTGATTGGGCTTCTCCCCACGAACTTGGCTTTTCAACAGTGAACCAGGAAGGTAGCAAATGATGACCAAATAACCCCGGACCATCTAGCTATCATAAATATATGCCAGTTGCCAAGGGCCTGAATTTTTATTATTAATAATTTTTTTTCGCCGAAAAGAAGACCCAGCTGGAAAATAAGGCCTAGCATAAAACCATATCACCATATTTGAGAGGCTGCCACAAGAAGGGGGGGGTCAACTTATTCTCCAAAGCCCCCGAAGGCAGGACAAGAAAGAATGGATGGAAACTAATCAAGGAGAGAAGCAACTTGGAATTAAGGAGAAATTTCAGAACAGCGAGGACAATTAACTAGTGGAACAGCTTGTCTTCGAACGTTGTGGCTGCTTCATCTCTCAAGGTTTTTAAGAAGAGACTGGACAGCCACTTGTCCGAAATGATGCAGGAACTCCTGCTTGAGAAGGGGGCTGGACTAGAAGACCTCCAAGGTCCCTTTCAACTCTATTCTGATTGATTGACCATTTTAAAAGAGAGAAAAGTTAAGTCCAATCAAAACATAAAGTAACTAGTGTTAAGTACTTTGTTCGCGTGCGAATGGTGAAGACACATGGCGATGTTAAACAGCTCTTTATTCTTCTTCTAACAACACCCGAACAACAACAAAAGGCACGCAAGCCTTTTTATATGGCCAGAAACCTGGACAACGTCCACCAATAGAATAGAGCATTTTCGCACCTTGCGCATGCGCACAAGGCTGGCACAGCTCTGTCTGGTCCCGGGCAGCTTTTGGAATGCCCAGGACCAATGCAACGTCCCGAGCCTGCTTTTGCAGGCTCAGGACACAACACCTAGGTTTAAAATACAACGTCCATGTTATGTGTCCCTCATAATCCTTCAGAAGCGTTCATATATTCCCCAAAATGCTAAATCCTGTCTGGCATAAAATTGCTTCTTGATGAGTTGTAACTACAAGCAGAAGTCAAACGAAGAGTGCCGGCGCTGAACAGCGAGGGCTCACGTGCTCTAAGTAAAAACTACTTTAAATTAAATCAGTCTGCGGTTCGCTGCCTCCGATGAGGGATTTGAGCCTGACATCTTGTGCGTGCAAAATATGTCGACCAAATCTGGCATTGCAGATGTTCAGGCATGCTTGACTGACTGGAGCGTTCACCTTGACCCGAATTCATACTTGTCTCTTAAAATATACCTCCGCGCCGCCTTCCGATGAAATACCAAAAATGTAAAAGCAGATTCCGCGCGACCGGATTTGATTGTGGTATTTTATGGTCTTGGATCACAGTGATTGATGTTCACTGTTGGTCATTGTCGTTTTATTTGTTGTTGATTGAGAAGAATTATTTAAATCCCAAGTGGATCACAGATCTTTTGTATAAAGAAATGCAGGCCCAGCACCAGGTTGTATCTTTTATCGATTGACTAGGTCAGGGGTAGGCAACCTTGGCTCTTTTATGACTCGTGGACTTCAACTCCCAGAATTCCTGAGCCAGCCATGCTGAGGGGAAAGGGAGAGGTTTCCAAGCTGAGCCAGGCTGGCTCAGGAATTCTGGGAGTTGAAGTCCACGAGTCATGAAGGGACCATAGTTCCCCCATGCTGGCTCAGGAATTCTGGGAGTTGAAGTCCACGGGTCATAAAAGAGCCAAGGTTGCGTACCTCTGGCCTAGGCCTAGTCCACTTTATGACTGGTGGACTTCAACTCCCAGAATTCCCGAGCCAGCATGGCTCAGCTTGGAAACCTCTCCCTTTCCCCTCAGCGTGGCTGGCTGAGGAATTCTGGGAGTTGAAGTCCACGAGTCTTAAAGCTGCCAAGGTTGAGGACCCCGACATAGGGCAGGGATGGGGAACCTTGGCTCTTTTATGACTAGTGGACTTCAACTCCCAGAATTCCTGGGCCAGCATGGCTCAGCTTGGAAACCTCTCCCATTCCCCTCAGCATGGCTGGCCCAGGAATTCTGGGAGTTGAAGTCCACGAGTCATAAAAGAGCCAAAGTTGCCTACCCCTGGACTAGGTAATTTAAGAAAAGAGTGACATTTGTTGAATGATTATCTCTAAACCCAGCAGATTTTTTTTTATCGTAGAGCTGCTCTTCAAGAAAACCAATTTGATTGTTTAACAGCAATCAGGGCTATGAACTGGTTAAACCTATAAAGCAGCAGTGATTTTTTTAAATTAACATAGGTATTCCTCGACCTACGATCACAAACTGAGCCCAAAATTTATGTTGCTAAGCAAGACATTTATTAAGTGAGTTTTCCAACCTTTCTTGCCACAGTTGTTAAGGTGAATCACTGCAGTTGTTAAGTTAGTAACACGGTTGTGAATCTGGCATCCCCCAGTGACTTTGTCTATCAGAAAGGAGATCACATGACCCTGTGACTCTGCGACCGTCATAAATAGGAGTCAGTTGCTAAGCATCTGAATTTTGATCACGTGACGTTGGGGAATGCTGCAATGGTCTTTAAGTGTGAAAAATGGTCATAAGTCCGTTTTTTCAGCGCTGTTATAACGTCAGACAGTCAGTAAACGGAACAGTTGCAAGGACTACCCTCGTATTAAATAGCTGGGTTTGATTTGACAAATGTCTTAATAAATTAAAATGTTCTTTATCTGGAAAGATAAAAAGATCAGGAGCATGAGGATTTTTCATAGGAAACTCTCCTAATAATTTAATTACATGGAGCCTGTCTTTGATTTTAAGTTTTCAATGGCGGAAGGTGCTATCGTGACAGCTTTGCACGCTGAAAGAATTCTTACAATCAGATTTTCATCCAATTTTCTAGAGATTGCAGTCCCTCATCCTGTGTCTCGTAATTCTGAGTTTACCGAACATCTGAGAATTGGTTTTTCGAGTGCCTTGGGGCACAGTATTAATGAGTAAGGAAGGTGAAGATTTGGTGTTAAAATTTGCACATGTTGAAAGGCTTCCTACTCGTGCGAAGCCACCCTCGGCTACAACAATTTTTTTCCTGTGTCCCTGATTTTGCTTAACATTTTCCCTAACTTTTGACAGCTTGTCAACATAGCAAAGAATGTGTTTACCTTAAGTATTTGAGGAAAACCAGACAGTTGCTCTATTAGAAAACTACTTGATGCATGGATATTTGGTTTAGCTACATAAAAATATCTACGTATTTTTATATTCTCCAAAGCGCTTGAAGGCAGGACAAGAAGCAATGGATGGAAACTAATCAAGGAGAGAAGCAACATAGAACTAAGGAGAAACTTCCTGACAGTTAGAACAATTAACCAGTGGAACAGCCTGCCTCCAGAAGAGGTGAATGCTCCAACATTGGAAGTTTTTAAGAAGAGACTGGACAGCCATTTGTCCAAAATGGTATAGGGTTTCCTGCCTGAGCAGGGGATTGGACTAGATGACCTCCGAGGTCCCTTCCAACTCTGTGATTCTGTAAGGATCTCCTGCTTGAGCTGGGGGGTTGGACTGGATGACCTCCAAGGTCCCTTCCAACTCTGTGATTCTGTAAGGGTTTCCTGCCTGAGCAGGGGGTTGGACTAGAGGACCTCCAAGGTCCCTTTGTGTTATTCTGTTCTAATTGGATGTGTCATTAGAATGAGGGGGACTGCCCCAAAGAAGAGGGAGTCAAGCTATTCTCCAAAGTGCTTGAAGGCAGGACAAGAAGCAACGGATGGAAACAAACAAGGAGAAAACCAATCTAGAACTAAGGAGAAACTTCCTGACAGTGAGAACAATTAACCAGTGGAACAACCTGCCTCCAGAAGCGGTGAATGCTCCAACATTGGACAGTGTTTAAGAAGAGACTGGACAGCCATTTGTCCGAAATGGTATAGGGTTTCCTGCCTGAGCAGGGGGTTGGACTAGATGACCTCCAAGGTCCCTTCCAACTTTATTATTATCGATCATCGCACAGTCAGCCAGATGTTCAGACTGGATTTGGCATTTTGTCTACCTATCGAGTCCTTACCCAGGACCTGGGATAGGCAGATGTGGATGTTTGATGGTATTACAGATATCGTCGCAGGATGGAAGCAGTTCCTAATAAGGCTGCCTTTTGCAATTGACTAATAGCGAATTTGTCAATGCCAATGGTGTTCAAGTGGTGCTCCAGTTGTTTTGGGATTGCACCCAAGGAGCCTATGACTATTGGTACTACCCTTGCTTGCTTTTGCCCAGTCTTTCTATTTCTATTTGTAGGTCTTTGTATTTTGTTATCTTCTCCAGTTCTTTCTCTTCTATTCTGCTATCTCCAGGCACTGCCACGTCCACTATCCAGACTTTTTTGTCTTTCTTATCGACAATTGTTAAGTCTGGGGTGTTATGTTGCAGGTGCTTGTCTTTTTGAATTCTGAAGTCCCAGAGCAGTTTAATTTTATCATTTTCTATGACTTTCTCTATTTTATGATCCCACCAGTTTTTGCTTACAGGATTATTATTATTATTATTATTATTATTATTATTATTAGCAGCAGCAGCAGCAGTAGTAGTAGTAGTAGTAGTAGATATACAAATATCTACAGACTCCTCACACCCTGTTTCAACTTCTGGCCTCAGGCCGCTGCTACAGGGCATTGCATGCTAAAACCACGAGACACAGGGACGTTTTTTTCTCTCGTGACATCACACTACTAAACACCTAGTTCCCACAGCACTCGTGTTGTGTTACTATTATCCTTCCTATATTTCCTATTACCAATTCCTATTGGTATCTTACGACTATCACTTTGCTGGTTGTGTCTTATGATTTTTGATTGTATCATATGTTTTATGACCCCGGGACAGTGGCACCGTCATAAATATGAGTCAATTGCCAAGCATCCGAATGTTGACCACGTGACCAGGGGGATGCTGCAACGGTCCTAAGTGTGAAAAAGGATCATAAGTCACTTTTTTTCCAGTGCTGTTTAACTTCGAACAGTCGCTAAATGAACCGTTGTAAGTCGAGAATGACCTGTATTGTACAAAGAAAGGGGAACATAGCTAAAAAATAGTTATTCCAATACAATTTACTATGCCTTTTCTTTAACAGTTGCCTTACAGAAGTACGAAATGTTATAAATAAATACATTCTGGCTTCTATGATGACTAAACATGTCTTTGTGCATTGCCTAATCTCATTGCCATGATTCTGTGCCGTGACATTTATTGAGCTCTGAATGCGACTTGCTATTTAGCAGTCAGAAATGGTCTTATCGCAGTGATGGCGAACCTTTTAGAGACCGAGTACCCAAAAACTGGCCCCGCCCTCGCTCCACTCCCTGCCCCGTCCCCGCTCCGGTCCCACCCCGCCTGCCCGCAGGGCCACTCACCGTCTCCAGGGCCCGCCGCAGATCGCCCAGCAGCGCCATGGCAGCCACGCCCTCTGCCCGCGCCCCACAGCATCAACTGTGCAGGATGGGGCGTGAGGGCAGAGTCTTGTCTATGCTGCCTGGCTGCCGTGTCCTTGGCTGCACTGCTCCACATGGGCCACGCTCGGGGGCAACTCTCCTCGGGGGGGCTGCTGGTGAGGAGGGGGTCGTGGGGAGAGGCGAGGCTGGGGCAACGGGCACGTGTGCCCACAGAGAGGGCTCCGAGTGCCGCCTCTGGCACCCGTGCCATAGGTTCGCCACCACTGGTATATAGAGTCTCCTGCGTGAGCAGGAGGTTGGACTAGATGACCTACAAGGGCCCTTCCAATTGTGTTATTCTATTTCAGTCAGTTTATTTGTTCATGGTGATAGCTCAGTGAAATAAATTTAACCTGTAGTGGATTTCTATTGAAAGACTGACCTATCTTTTTTTTTCCAAAGGGGAAAGATTTAAAAATAATGCATGCATTCAATTTGGTGCTGGATATTTTAGTATCAATATTTTTTTTTCTTACCCCTTCTAGGATAAGACAACACATGCCGGTGTACTTGAAAATGTGACATTCTAGCACAGTGGTTCTCAACCTGTGGGTCGGGACCCCATTTGGGCTCGAACGACCATTTCACGGGGTCACCAAACAACGCAGTCCGCCATTTTCCCCCCCTTTTCCTTAGCTGTGCTCCTCCCTTTTATTCTATTGGCTTTTGAAAGCCAATAGAATAGACTCTCTTGAATAGAGAGTTTATTCTATTGGCTTTCCAAAGCCAATAGGAATTGTCCAGGCTGTCTCTGCCCTGCTGAGCCCGCCAAAAATCCCATTCTGCAAACGGTGCTGCACCAGTTGAGTAGTCCTCGACTTACGACCGGTTGAGTAGTCCTCGACTTACGACCGGTTGGGAGTCGCGGCATTAAAAAGGTTGAGAACCACTGTTCTAGCATATCTAGAAAGCTGAATTTGTTTCACTATATTTCAGAATTGGGGTAATTGCCACTATTCTATTCTTTTTATAGATTACCTTTCGCAAGGGATAGATCTTTCTGGAATCGAAGTAATTGAAAATGAATTGCTTTTTATTGCGAGAGCTCGACTCGAAGTAGAGAACCAGGCCAAACGGTTGCTTGAGCAAGGAATAGAGACTCAGGTAAAATGTCTTTTTTATTTCCTTCCTGATTGTTATATATTTTATTAGTTTTTGTAGGGTTAGGGTTAGTGTTGGTTTTTTTTTAAATAACATTCTTAATATATAGCAAACAGCATGTTGCTGGGGTTCATGTATTTAAAAAATAATAAGTAAGAGTTAATTTCTATATTATCATAATCAATATATTGAATTAATCACTCAATAGTCTTTTTCTTATTAGTATATTATGTTAAATAATATATATCATGTTCCTTTCTTTCTAAGTCGCTTTTCTAGCCATTGGTAAAAATTATCCCATGTTCTAAAGTACACTGAGTCTTCTTTCTCTTTTATCTTTAATGTCAATCTGTCCATTTCTGCACAGTCTAATATTTTCTTAATTAGTTCTTCTTCCGTTGTTAAGTTTTTATTTTTCCAATATTGGGCAAATACAATTCTCGTCGCAGTTAATACACGTAAAATTAAGTATATACAATCTTTCTCATAATTTCCTCCTATTCTGCCTAATAAAAACAGTTCTGGCTTGAAATATGTTTTTTAGTCATTTTTTCCAACCATATGTGTATTTTTGACCAAAATCATTTAGCTTCAGGGCATGTCCACCAGATATGGTATAATAAGTACCTGATTTTTTTTTCATTTCCAACACTTATTTGATGTATTTTTGAACATTTTCGCACCCACCTGATCAGTCTAAATTTGCGACCCTTTTTACGGCAGTTGTAAAATGTATGCCTGGGTCATAATGTGAGTGTGTTCCTTCCGATGGGTGTTTTTTGCTGGAAACTTGCTGAAAAGGCAATAAATCCTCCCAAAACATGACAAATTGGGATCACGTGACTGCAGAACCGCTGCAACTCTATGTGAAATGTAAAAACAAAACAAAACTCCCCTTTTAAATTAGGGTATTTGCGTGCTTTGATCCGTTGCAGATCAAATGCAGGTGGATGTTTTTACTTAATTTCCTTTATTTCTTTAATTCAAGGGTGATTCCAATAATTTGTGACCATGAAACAAATTTATATGCGGTGCGACTGTAAAAGCCGCACTTTTGAGAAGTAAACAGAAAGTGTGAGATTAATTATAGTCCGTGAAATGTACCGTTTCATTTTAAACCAGGCATGTAACGTATTTTTTTTTAAACTTACATTAGATCTGACAAAGCAGAATGTTAGGCTTTCCTTCTGTTATTATTTGAACCTAGGATAAACACTTCCCTTTTTCAACTAGACTAATTTGTATTTTTCTTTTCGTCTGATGTTAAACAGTCAGTTTAATCACACGTAGTATATAAACCATTATGAATGCAGTCCTATTTTTTTTCTAGATAAATAGTTTATTCTGTGACCTGAATAACAGAATAACTGAGTTGGGAGGAATCCAGGAGGTCATCTAGTCCAACCCCCTGCTCAGGCAGGAAACCCTATACCATTTCAGACAAATGGCTGTCCAGTCTCTTCTTTAAAACTTCCAGTGTTGGAGCATTCACCGCTTCTGGAGGCAGGTTGTTCCACTGGTTAATTGTTCTCACTGTCAGGAAGTTTCTCCTTAGTTCCAGGTTGCTTCTCTCCTTGATGAGTTTCCATCCGTTGCTTCTTGTCCTGCCTTCAGGGGCTTTGGAGAATAGCTTGACTCCCTCTTCTTTGGGGCAACCCCTGAGATATTGGAAGGCCGATATCATGTCCCCCCTGGTCCTTCTCTTCATTAAACTAGACATCCCCAATTCCAGCCACCGTTCCTCGTATGTTTTAGCCTCCAGTCCCCTAATCATCTTTGTTGCTCTTCTCTGCACTCTTTCTAGAGTCTCAGCATCTTTTTTACAGCGCGGTGATTTTGTTCTGAGTGTATCCCTCTACAGTTAGCCAACGTTTTGACTACAGAATGTCTAAATATCCATGTCCTTTTCCTGTACTATGTATGACTTTGTTTTTCACTTTCTATTAGCTGTTGAGGGCAACTGATGAGCAAAGTCTCCCCCCCAAAATTAACCGTGGATCATTAAAACAATTGGCCGTCCTATTAGCCTCCACCTCCAAATAATCAAAGAATGATTATTAGCGTTCTTGCCTGCCACGCGTGACGAGTGGTGTGCCTTCAATCAGCCAAGGTTTCTTTTGGAAGAACTTTATTAATGCTTAATTGTATTTGGAATGAAAGGAAGACGAGAGGGTCAGGATGAAATGTCGCTGGGTTTGCTTCTCAGGTGGGTTTGATGAATTTTGCAGGACACACAATTTAAGAGATCAATCTGCTCCTTGCTCTCGTCCTGAGAAACATGTGAACTGTTTGGGACTCGGGGAGGGAGGCAGGCTGGGGTGGAAATGAAATGTCAAAGAATGGTTATTTCCCACTGGATATGTAATATTTAAATGTTTGTTAATTGTCTGAGCATTCAGAATTATGAAATGCTTAAATATTTATTCATTTACTGAGCACACAGAAATGACAAGATCGGAGAAGGGACGTTAAAGGTCTTCTAGTCCAGCCCAAGCAGGAGACCCTACAACAGTGGTTCTCAACCTGTGGGTCGGGACTCCATTTGGGGTCGAACGACCATTTCACGGGGGTCGCCAAACAATGCAGTCCGCCATTTCCCCCCCCCCCCTTTTTCCTTAGCTGTGCTACTCCCTTTTATTCTATTGGCTTTTGAAAGCCAATAGAATAGACTCTCTTGAATAGAGTCTAATTCTGTTGGCTTTCAAAAGCCAGTAGGAATTGTCCAGGTTGTCTCTGCCCTGCTGAGCCCGCCAAAAATCCCATTCTGCAAACGGTGCTGCACCAGTTGAGTAGTCCTCGACTTACGACCGGTTGAGTAGTCCTCGACTTACAACCGGTTGGGGGTCACGGGATTAAAAAGGTTGAGAACCACTGGCCTACACCATTCTGGACAAATGGCTGTCCAGTCTCTTCTTTAAAACTTCCAGTGTTGGAACATTCACAACTTCTGGAGGCAGGTTGTTCCACTGGTTAATTGTTCTCAGTTTCAGGAAATTTCTCCTTAGTTCCAGGTTGCTTCTCTCCTTGGCTAATTTCCATCCGTTGCTTCTTGTCCTGCCTTCAGGTGCTTTGGAGAATAGCTTGACCCCTTCTTCTTTGGGGCAGCCCCTCAAATATTGGAATGCTGCTATTATATCACCCCCTCCTCCTTCTCTTCATTAAACTTGACATACCCAATTCTTGCAACCGTTCTTTATACGTTTTATACTCCACCCTCCTAATCATCTTTGTTGCTCTTCTCTGCACTCTTTCTAAAGTCTCAACATCTCGGTTGGATCTCTCTTTAATGATCTTCAACTTGGTACTTCTTGTCCTGCCCTCAGGTGCCTTGGAGAAAAGATTGACCCCTTCTTCTGTGTGACAGCCCCAAATATTGGAAGGCTGCTGTCAGGTCACCCCTAGTCCTTCTCTTTCCTGGACTAGACGTACACGTTTCCCCCAACCATTCATCATATGCTTTAGCCTCCAGTCTCCTAATCATCTCGGTTACTCTTCTCTGCATGCTTCTCCTACTGCTGACAGCTCTGGCATACATACCTCTCATCTATTAATCAGGTCGAAAGAAAATAACAAAATTACAAATGCAAAAATCAAAGTTATTTTTAGCGTGTATAAACGTTAGAAGTATTCTATATTCGCCTTCATTCAGTAGAAATATCTATTCCATAAAGCAAACATGCCAAAGGAAGCTGCTTTAAAAGGTCTCAACCCACAACGCCTGCTTCCCTGTTTGAATAGCAACGGTTGAGAAGCTTCGTTGTTTTTTTTTTAAAAAAAATGTTTTATTGATTTTTAAAAATTACAATTTTTAGTGCTTAGTAAACATGTTGTCTGAGTTCACATAATAATAATAATAATAATAATAATAATAATAATAATAATAATAATAATAATAATAAAGTTGGAAGGGACCTTGGAAGTCATCTAGTCCAACCCTCTGCTCAGGCAGGAAACCCTAGACCATTTCAGACAAATGGCTGTCCAGTCTCTTCTTAAAAACTTCCAGTGTTGGAGCATTCACCGCTTCTGGAGGCAGGTGGTTCCACCGGTTAATTGTTCTAACTGTCAGGAAGTTTCTCCTTAGTTCTAGGTTGCTTCTCTCCTTGATTAGTTTCCACCCATTGCTTCTTGTCCTGCCCTCGGGCACTTTGGAGAATAGCTTGACTCCCTCTTCCTCGGGGCAGCCCCTGAGATACTGGAACGCGGCTATCATGTCCCCCCTCGTCCTTCTCTTCATTAGACTAGACATCCCCAATTCCAGCAACCGTTCTTCATACGTTTTAGCCTCCAGCCCCCTGATCATCTTTGTTGCTCTTCTCTGCACTCTTTCTAGAGTCTCAACGTCTTTTTTACATCGTGGCGACCAAAACTTAGATGCCGTGTTCCAAGTGTGGCCTTACCAAGGCATTATAAACTAGGATCCAACCTAGTTTATCAGATGGTAAAAAGAGACAGCAGGAAATTTGTACTTTCAGACTTGCAAGATTATAGCTGGCCGGGTTCAAAGGGTCAGGTCCACACGTGAAGGTCCAATTAAATTCATTTATTGCTGATCATACTTATGCACCGGCATTTTCTCAACTAATGGTTAGCAACTGCTTGGATTTAGATAAGGGTCAATGGAATTCAAGGGAGGTTGGGCTCCCGTCAACACCGACAGGGTGAGCTTTTAGAATATAAATTGAGAGCAAACCCCATTCCTTACTAGCACTGATGTTACCTAATTGGATAATGAAACGTCTGCAAAAAAATCCTCAAGCTCAGAGACCTCCTCTTTTCAACCAGGAGTTACAAATATTCTGTTTATCAATACTAAAGGTAAGCTAATACTGTCGCCTTGTATTATCCACATATGTTTCCTTCCCCAGATTTCAGTGTCATCAAATGTGGCTTGGTCTGCAACTTTTTATAATCTACACATTTCCTTTTGAGGTTTTTTTTTATTATGATGATGATGAAGGTTGACAGACTTCTGTTTCCTTAAAAGAGTTTAATAGCCGGTCAAGACTATGTCCTTCTCCATACATAATGTGGATATGTGAATCCTGATGGTTCCAACTTGTCCCTTTAAACTGCACGAGGGAAAAATTGTGTAAACGATCTGTGTAGCCAAATTGGAGTTATCAAATGTTTACACATCTGCGCCACGCACATATATGAGCCTGTGAGCACGCCCATTAAATAGGTATTCTACACACAGTATTCCATTCACATAATAAAGTATTCTATACACGGCCAAATTTGTTAGCCAAAACATTTCTCTCGTTTGATCTTAATTGTATGTACTCACAAATAAATCTCGCTAATTTCAGTGAGAACGGCTAGCAAAAAAAATGTGCTCAGGACTTTGTTCCGACTACTTTACAGGACCTTACCTAGACATTGCAAAGCGGCCTTTTTGAGTCTGAAGGACTGTTAAATGTTAAAGGTTCCTATGCTGTGAAAATAAGATAATGTAATATGGACATTAAAAAGTAGACAGAGATAGCGTACTGCAATCCTTATCTTTGCAAAGTTAGGGTTTAAAATAAGCCAGAAAATTCTCTGCAGTATAATCAGCTGATAGTGATACATCCTAGAATATCTTTTCCGTTTCCATAGGAACAGATGGCAGAATGTTTGAATCTTGGAAGCCAAAGTGGAATACATTTCAGATGGTCTGGCTTACCAAGTTTTGTATTCCCGAAATGTAAAAAAAATACGGCACACCACATATTGCTCTTGATGTTTGTCATTCCTCATGGAACTGGCATTATAGGGTGAGCTAGTTATGCATTTCTGAAGAAAAAGGATTCATCCTTCTAAGGAAGATGACAGCAGTTTGGATCAGATCTGCATACTATAAAGAAATGAATGTTCATAAAAGTAAATTTCAAACAATTACTATTTATATAGAAACTCGATACTGCTCAAGAATTTGAATAGAATAGAAAATAGAATAGAATAGAATAGAATAGAAAATAGAATAGAATAAAATAGAACAGAATATAGAATGTAGAATGTAATAGAATGTAATAGAATTTAATGTAATGTAATAGAATAGAATAGAACAGAACAGAACAGAATAGAAAGAATAGACAAAAGAATAGAATACAATATAGAATGGAGTGGAATGGAATGGAATGGAATGGAATAGAATAGAAATTGTGGAATGGAATGGAAGTGAAGAATGGAATGGAATAGAATAGAATAGAATAGAATAGAATAGAATAGAATAGAATAGAATAGAAAATATGGAATAGAATAGAATAGAATAGAATAGAATAGAATAGAATAGAATAGAATAGAAAGAATAGAATAAAATAGAAAGAACAGAATAGAAAGAATAGAATAGAATAGAATAGAATAGAATAGAATAGAATAGAAAATAGAATAGAAATAGAATAGAATAGAATAGAATAGAATAGAATAGAATAGAATAGAATAGAATAGAATAGAATAGAATAGAATAGAATAGAATAGAATAGAATAAATAGAATAGAATAGAATAGAATAGAATAGAATAGAATAGAATAGAAAATATGGAATGGAATGGAATAGAATAGAATAGAATAGAATAGAATAGAATAGAATAGAATAGAATAGAATAGAATAGAATAGAAAATATGGAATGGAATACAATAGAATAGAATAGAATAGAATAGAATAGAATAGAATAGAATAGAATAGAATAGAATAGAATAGAATAGAATAGAATAGAATAGAATAGAATAGAAAATATGGAATGGAATATAATAGAATAGAATAGAATAGAATAGAATAGAATAGAATAGAATAGAAAATATGGAATGGAATAGAATAGAATAGAATAGAATAGAATAGAATAGAATAGAATAGAATAGAATAGAATTCTTTATTGGCCAATCATGATTGGACACACAAGGAATTGTCTCCGGTGCAGAAGCTCTCAGTGTACATACAAACATACAGTGTACATACAGACATAGAAACATACAGTATGCATACAAATATAAGCTCTTAGTATACATGCAAACAGCAAAGTGATAAATTGTAAATCATACGATACCATCGTAAATCATAAAATACAAACAAGAAAATGATAAATCATAAGATACCAATAGGAGAAGGTAATAGGAAAGATGAGAAGCCCTACTACATGGGTAAATATCCTTGGGCATTAGACAGTGCTATATTCCAATGGGCTCAAGGAATCAGGACCATAATTAAGTTGCAGTTAAGATGATTTATTGCTCAAGTCTATAAAGAAGAATCTGGTCAACTCAGATTCCAGTTGACACTAGATGAAAGTCAGTGGAATTCAAGAGGGGTTGGATTTAGTCTTAGACCAGTGGTGGCGAACCTATGGCACGCGTGCCAGAGGTGGCACTCAGAGCCCTCTCTTTGGGCACACGCATCGTCGCCCCAGCCCTGCCTCCCCCCGCAGCCCCCTCCTCACCAGCAGCCCCCCCCCAGAGGAGAGTCGCCCCTGAGCATGGCCCGTGCAGAGCAGTGCAGCCAAGGAATGGCAGCCGGGCAACAGGGCCAAGACTCCGCCCTCGTGCCCCACATTGCACGCAGTTGATGCTCCAGGGCGCGAGCAGAGGGCATGGATGCCATAGCGCTGCTGGGCTGCCTGGGCGGTCTGTGGTGGGCTATGGAGGTGGTGGGTGGACCTGCGGGGGGCGGTGGCGGGGGGCAGAGCGAGGGCAGGGGGCGGAGTGGGGGCAAGGCCAGTTTTTGGGCACTAGGTCTCTAAAAGGTTAGCCATCACTGTCTTAGACCATTTGTGGCAACATAACAACTCTAGGCTGATGACTCGCTTAACTCCCAGCTTTATCTGCTCTTCAAAAGTTTATAAAAGTTTGTTTCAACTATTAAAAAATGTAACATATAACATCTGTAAGGTTCCTGCTAGTGCGGAGCTAATGGATTTTTATATTTATCTGACTCAGTAAGACCCAAATTACAGTAAGCTGTTGTGTGCAATTAACAAAAAAAATATTTTTGGTTACAAGAACATCAAATGAGTCACAACAGCCATTGTTAACATCCACGTGTTCACTTAGTAATGTTAAATTGGCTTGAAACATTGTCTGGTTGTAATATATCCCTGTTAATGAGAATCAATTAGAATAGTTTTTGTTTTGTTTTTTTAAATTTTATTATGTACGAGGTTTTTTTTATATTCCCTAGAAGAACATGGGCTCTTTTGACTAGATCAAAAGAGAGAAAACTATCGTGAGTTTTAATGACTGTAATTGTACATTGGAAAATGTCAACCCGGACAAATATTGACTCTTGTGATCTTGAAAAAAATCTTTATTTGCTTGGAAATTGGTTCAACTTCAGAAGAAGTAAATTGCCTGCGGTAGATGCTAAATGAGCCGCGAAGAAAAGTGAGAGTGTTTATCACTCTTCTTTAATTTCATTTTCCCCAGTCTGTGTTGGAAAGAGGCAAATATCACAGAAAGGGGGGGAAAAAAATCAGAGATGAGAAATATCTGCCAGTAGTTTTAGATTGCTTCCATCACTGCATAATTAAATGACTCTCGATGACCTGGCCTCTCTCACTGACCCAATCAAGAGCATGTCAGAACAGTTATAGTGATCCTCTTTAGAAATCTGTAATGCACAAAATTATCTGATAGCTGTGAAAGCCTCAGTATAAGTTTCTCTTGTGAGAGGGATCGTAAAATGGTTTTAAAAGAATATTAAAAAGGCCATTCCTCGGCAACAGTAAGAGGCTTAATGATGATGATGAGGATGATGATGATAGGATCATAAAATAGAGAAAGTCATAGAAAATGATAAAGTTAAACTGCTCTGGGACTTCAGAATTCAAACAGATAAGCACCCCGGACTTAACAATTGTCGATAAGAAAGACAAAAAAGTCTGTATAGTGGACGTGGCAGTGCCTGGGGACAGCAGAACAGACGAGAAAGAACTGGAGAAGATAACAAAACACAAAGACCTACAAATAGAAATAGAAAGACTGTGGCAAAAGCAAGCAAGGGTAGTACCAATAGTGATAGGCTCCTTGGGTGCAATCCCAAAACAACTGGAGCACCACTTGAACACCATTGGCATTGACAAATTCGCCATTAGTCAATTGCAAAAGGCAGCCTTACTAGGAACCGCTTCCATCCTGCGACGATACCTGTAATACCATCAAACATCCAGATCTGCTTATCCCAGGTCCTTGGGAAGGACTCGATAGGTAGACAAAAATGCCAGATCCAGTCTGAACATCTGGCTGACTATGCGATGATCAATAATAATGATGATGATGATGTTGGAAGGGACCTGGAGGTCATCTACTCCAACCCCCTGCTCAGGCAGGAAACCCTATACCATTTCAGACAAATGGCTGGCCAGTCTCTTCTTAAAAACTTCCAGTGTTGGAGCATTTACCACTTCTGGAGGCACGTTGTTCCATTGGTTAATTGTTCTAACTGTCAGGAAGTTTCTCCTTAGTTCTAGGTTGCTTCTCCTTGATTAGTTTCCATCCATTGCTTCTTGTCCTGCCTTCAGGCGCTTTGGAGAATATAAAAATACAGTGTTCATAAATCACCCTTTTCGGTGCTGTTGTAACTTTGAACGTTCACTCAACGGACTGTTGTGAGTTGAGGACTACCTTTATAAGGTCTTGGACATTAGCAAATAATGAGTAGGTATCTGGCACCTTTTTCAACTTCCAGCTTAGAGATCGTTTGCAAAGGTGCGGTAGGCGTTCTAATGAAAATGAAAGGGTTGATATTCCCCCCCCCCAGTGGATTTAATCAGAGTACAAGCTCTGTATTTCACAGGGAAGAATTTTTTTTTTAACAAAACCCTGGTGCCTCCTGCAGAGAGAGAGAGAGAGACTCCCTGAGAAATTCAAAAAGACCTTTGGTAGCATGTTGTCAGACTCCCCCGGTTTGGTTACCATAGTAAATATAGATCGGATCCAGCAGGCATCTCAAATGGAGACGCCATTTTGTGGAAAGGTGATTTGTGTGAACAAAATGGGACCCTGCAGATCACAGTTTGCTTGGAGGTGACGAGGGCTGAGACAAGCCGCGGAAGACGGCCGGGCCGTCTGCGTTTGAAAGACAAAGGCCGCTCTTTTGAAGACAGCCAAGTGTGACAGTTCTGGACAGATAGAGGGCCGTTGGTTTGAAAGAGGGCTCAAAGAGGTCATCTATACTGAACAGCCCCCTCTCCACAGAGGGGGAGGGACACGACGCCACCAAAACTGTGACCAAACTGTGCATCCAGTTTTGGTCACCGCGATGTAAAAAAGATGTTGAGACTCTAGAAAGAGTACAGAGAAGAGCAACAAAGAGGATCAGGGGATTGGAGGCTAAAACATACAAGGAACGGTTGCTGGAATTGGATATGTCCAGTTTAATGAAGAGAAGGACGAGGGGGGACATGATAGCAGTGTTCCAATATCTCAGGGGCTGCCCCAAAGAAGAGGGAGTCAAGCTATTCTCCAAAGCCCCTAAAGGCAGAACAAGAAGCAACGGATGGAAACTAACCAAGGAGAGAAGCAACCTAGAACTAAGGGGAAACTTCCTGACAGTGAGAACAATTGACCAGTGGAACAACTTGCCTCCAGAAGTGGTGAATGCTCCAACACTGGAAGTTTTTAAGAAGAGACTGGACAGACATTTGTCTGAAATGGTATAGGGTTTCCTGCCTGAGCAGGGGGTGGGACTAGATGACCTCCAAGGTCCCTTCCAACTTTACTACTACTACAACTATTATTATTATTATTATTATTATTATTATTATTATTATTATTATTATTATTGTTATTATCTCCTGGTTACAGCACATGTCCTTTCAGCAATTCCCAGAAGGTTGCGCACTCATTTGCGTTATTCAAGTGGCCCTGAGGGCAGAGAAACGCTCCCAAGTGGACTCCACGACTCTCAGAAAGAGCATTAACGACCAGATGACTGTAAGGAATAGAAATCCTTCCATCCTCCACCATTCAGTCAGAACTGAAGAAGCTTCTTGGAGAAGGAGCGAAACGTCTTCGAGGAAAACCCAAAGCTGCTTTTCCCAGGAGGCAACTGGACTTTCTTGTTTTTCCTTTGAAGACGTTTCGCTTCTCCTCCCAGAAGCTTCTTCGGCTCTGACTGGATGGTGGGGAACGGAAGGATTTATACTCCTTGCGGACGGCTGGTCATTTGCCTTCTTTTAGACAGCCGTTGAGGCCACCACCTGAGTGGTGTCTTCTTGGCTGCGGGGTATTTTTCTGCCCTGGGTCCCTTCCCTGTTGGAGGCGCAGGCTGTTGGGGATGAGTCTGCGGGGTCTGCAACTCAAACTGAAGCGCAAATGGTTCCCGTAGCCTGCAATGTTTTTGGGAAATCCATTCGTACTCCTGCACCACTCGGAGGGTGTGCATCCCAAAGAGCATAGCAAATCCTTCCGTTCCCCACCATCCGGTCAGAGCTGAAGAAGCTTCTGAGATGAGAAGCGAAACGTCTTCAAAGATAAAACAAAAAAGTCCAATTTCCTCCTGGAAAAAGCATCTTTGGGACAACCTGGGTAGGCTGAAAATCTCCATAGACATACAAATGGATCCTTTAGATCAGTGGTTCTTAACCGGGGCGATATCAACCCCCCAGGGGGCGATTGTTGTGGTTCCGGCTAATGAAACATTCCAAAGAACTTCCAGGCATTTATTTTCCTAAAAGTCTTTTATTGTTACAAAATGTCGGCACAGGCACAACGGAGGGATGCTAGGATCTAAGTTCTCTTCCTCTGAGCAGTTAAATTATCAGCATGTTCCCTCCCTAAATTAGCCAGTCATATCTCACACTATCCAATTAGTGTGAAGGTCAAATGTTTTCTTCCTCTTTCTTTCCCGGCTTTACCCCCAACGCCCCTTCTGCTCTTTATTAACCCCATATTTATCAGACAATTCTGCATATTGTCAAAAGCTAGAATATACAATATTTGCAGCGTTGACAGCAATTTCATTTTTCAGGGGGGTGATGGAACGAAAAGAGGCGACGCGGGGGCGAAGGAACGAAAAGAGGGCAATATGGGGGCGATGGAGCGAGAAGTGTGGGGGACACTTTTGAGACATTTTCGTACAGTGAATCGCTGTATATCTATCGTACAAAAACATCAGATTGCTCGCTATTAGTGGATTGAATTGTGTTTTCAAATGTTCCTCCAGCTAGCTTTAGTACAGAACGCCGTACATATGTGAATATGCATCGGCTTCGTTTTCGAATTTTTGTTGTGCTCTGCCAAACATTTTGTGTGTCTCTTTGTATTGTACTTTTTTAGCGTGCGCTCCAGTTCGATATTATATTTTCTTTGTGTCTTTTTAATCCTTTTTACAGTGTGCGTGACTATATATACTTTCCTCAAATCTTAATTTAGTTTCAGAGTTTTCGTCTTGAAATTCTTAGTTCCTGCATTGCGGTTTGTTCTTATGCTCCTTTTTATATATTTTTTTTCTGTCTTAAATTTCACTTGTAATTCAGTCATTAAATGTTACTGTTTTTCTTTTCGGGCGTTTCACTTTCTTGCAATTGAATTTTGTTTTCAGTGGTCATTACATTTAAGTGTCTTGAATAAATAAGATAATAATGAAATACATTTATCACGAAGCTTGGGAATAAAGTGATGGGTAGCACCAAAATTTTTCACACAGTTGAGATATGGGAAAAAGACTGGAAATAAATTGTTTGCATCGATATGTCCTGATGACAATTTTAAAGAAAACAAAAAAAGTATTTGCATAAATTGAAGAATTATTTCCTGTGAGAGGTCATGTTGGAGGTGGGGGGCAATGACAACTTCCTCATTGGCTCAAGGGGGCGATTCGTTCAAAAAGTTAACAACCACTGCTTTAGATCAGCAGCCCTGAAAGTAAAGATTAAGTGGCATGTAAAGCCATTTTTCAGTGCCATTGTAACTTCAAACCATCACTGCATGGACTGTTATATGTCGAGGACTACCTGTATTTATTTTAAAAGATTGATACCTTTTCTGATAAACAGTTGGGCTTTAATACTGTCCTTTGTTTGCATTTGTTTTCAACAGAAACACTTTCTTTGATGCTGCCAATTAAGAAAAATATTATGATAATCCATAGCATCTATTTTTCTTAATTGGCAGCATCCAAAGCAACTGTGCCGATATGTATTTTTGTCACTTTTAATGTGTTTTGTCATTCCCTTTCCCTTTTAGGTTAGTTTGTATTTTAGTGCCTGACGTCGAATCTTAATATGTTGTAAAACAAGAGAGGTAGAAAAAAAGAAAAATATTATAATCCATTGAAAAATAGGTATTTTTTCAGAAATGTTAAGGAGATTATTCTGAAACGCCCATGCTTTAATTTGGTTTATTTAATGAGACGTCCTTGGTGCTCTCTGAGGTTGGTTGTTTTCTTGCAGGCGTTTCACTACCCAACTAGGTAACGTCATCAGTGCTACTGATGACTAAACTAAACATTGTGCTCCATGTCTAAATAATGTAGGTCTTGAACATTCAGGGTGACCTCCATACCATACAATTCTGAGTCTTTATTTAACGAGATACATTTTATTTTGTTTATATCCCACCTTTATTGTTTTTTACAAACAACCCAAGGCAGCGAACATATCCAACACATCTCCTATTTTTCCAACAACAACAACAACCCTGTTGATTGGCCCAAAGTCACCCAGCTGGCTTTCATGGCTATGGCAGAACTAGAATTCACAGTCTCCCACTTTCTAATCAATCCAACTGGCTTTTTATCTTCAACCTATTCCTCAGCTATATGAAATACGTGCCGTGATCTCATTGACTAAGACAAAAATGACTAGGTATTTAAGTTAGGGCTTGGATATTACCTCATTGGGGTTTTTAGAAATTACAATAGAAGAGAGCTAGGAAAAGGCCCTTTTGAAATTGTTTTCCTCCACATCTCTGTTGTTCTTATTGCGCTGCTGTTAGCCGTGTGCCACACAATTTAATTAGGCTTCTCGTTGTTGCTACAAACATTTTCTAAAATAGAAATGGAGAGGCAAAGCCAGCAAGTGTTGCAAGTAAGTACCATAGTTACCTATCACGACAACCAACTTTCAAGTGAAAAAGAGTTTAAAAAAATAATCCTGCTTTCCAGATTAACAGTGTCTGCGTTGAGAGAGAGAGAAGATTGAAAGAGAGAGAGAGAGAGAGAGAGATTGAGAGAGAGATTAAAAGAGAGAGAGAGAAAGATTGAGAGAAAAATAGATTGAGAGACAGAGATTGAGAGAGAAAAAGAGAAATTGAGAGAGAGAGAAAAAGAGATTGAGAGAGAGAAAAAGATTCAGAGAGAGACTGAGAGAGAGAGAAAGAGATTG
The DNA here is from genome assembly GCF_016545835.1 of Crotalus tigris. Classification (NCBI taxonomy): domain Eukaryota; kingdom Metazoa; phylum Chordata; class Lepidosauria; order Squamata; family Viperidae; genus Crotalus; species Crotalus tigris. Next base: position 1,207,867 of record NW_024097074.1, on the reverse strand, counting down.
AGAGAGAGATTGAGAGAGATTGAAAGAGATTGAGAGAGAGATTAAAAGAGAGAGAGAATGAGAGAGAAAAATAGATTGAGAGACAGAGATTGAGAGAGAAAAAGAGATTGAGAGAGAGATTGAAGAGAAAAAAAGATTTAGAGAGAGAGAGAGCTTCAGAGAGACAGAGGGATTGAGAGGAAAAAAAGAGATTCAGAGAGATTGAAAGAGAGAGAGAAATTGAGAGAGAGAGATTGAGAGAGAGAAAAAGATTGAGAGAGAGAAAAAGATTGAGAGAGAGAGAAAGATTGAAAGAGAGAGAGAGAGAGAGAGAAGGAACCTCAGAATAAAAAGATATGGTATGTCTAGGTACCTTAATGGATAACTCAAATCAGCCTTCAGCAGAAATACAGGTAATCCTCAATTTACAATCATTCGTTCAAAGTTACAACATAACTGAAAAAAAAATGATTTATAACCTTTTTTCACCCTTATGACCATGGCAGCATCCCCACGGTCACGTGACCAAAATTCAGACACTTGGCAACTGACACATATTTATGATGGTGGTCGTGTCCCGGAATCAGGTGATCCCCTTTTGTGACCTCCTGACAGGAAAAGTCAATGGGGAAGCCTTGATTCACTTCACAGCTGTGTTACTAACTTAACAACCGCAGTGATTCACTTAACAACTGTGGCAAGAAAGGTCGTAAAAGGGGGCAAAACTAACTGTCTTGCTTAGCAACAGTAATGTTGGGCTCAGTTGCTGTTCTAAGTCGAGGACCATCTGTAAACGAGAGGGGAGTCTGTTTTAATGCATATTAAATGTAGCACGTTGCAAATTGGACTTAAATAATTCAGGATTTTCACCCGCCATGGCAACCGTTCCTTTGTCCCTAAGACTCAGTCGATCCTTAATTCTTTATTAGAAATCATCTAAAGAACTTTGGGTCATCTTTCGGGTTGCAGAAAGAGGTTGTCTTTCTTTACCAGACTCCAATTATAAAAGACCAACTCTAGTTCATGATTAAATCCCTTTTTAAAGGTCATTGGAGCACATTTAAATAAAGCACGAACATTCGGCCGTCTGATTGAAGCATGTCCTTCCCTTGGACCTTTCAGATTAATGGTAGAATTCACGTCCGCAAAGATTTGGTCTCTTGCACCTTGAATTAAATACTCTGAAGTAAATAGGTTATACTACCCAACTGTTTAATACAGGGGTCTTCAAACCTGGCCCTTTTATGACTCGTGGACTTCAACTCCCAGAATTCCTCAGCCAGCCTGGCTCAGCTTGGAAACCTCTCCCTTTCCCCTCAGCCTGGCTGGCTGAGGAATTCTGGGAGTTGAAGTCCACGAGTCATAAAAGAACCAAGGTTGCCTACCCCTGGCCTAGGCCCCTTCATGACTTGTGGATTTCAACTCCCAGAATTCCTCAGCCAGCCTGGCTCAGCTTGGAAACCTCTCCTTTTCCCCTCAGCGTGCCTGGCTCAGGAATTCTGGGAGTTGAAGTCCACGAGTCATAAAAGGGCCAAGTTTGAAGACCCCTGGTTTAATAGAATCACAGAATTGGAAGGGACCTTGGAGGTCTTCTAGTCCAGCCCCCTGCTCAAGCAGGAGACCGTCTACCATTTCAGACAACTGGCTGTCCAATGTCTTCTTGAAAACCTCCAGTGTTGGAGCACCCACAACTTTCTGGAGGCAAGTCGTTCCACTGATTTGTTGTTCGAACTGGCAGGAAATTTCTAGTTGAAGTCCACAAGTCCACATGCTGGCTGGGGAATTCTAGGAGTTGAAGTCCACAAGTCCACATGCTGGCTAGAGAATTCTGGGAGTTGAAGTCCACATGCTGGCTGGGGAATTCTGGGAGTTGAAGTCCACAAGTCCACATGCTGGCTAGAGAATTCTAGGAGTTGAAGACCACATGCTGGCTGGGGAATTCTGGGAGTTGAAGTCCACAATTCCACATGCTGGCTAGGGAATTCTGGGAGTTGAAATCCACAAGTCCAAAAGTGGCCAAACGTGGACAGCTCTGGTTTAACCTGAAAACCCTGCTTAATTTCCACAGCCAACCAGCTACTTCCTCCTCCTTGCGACGTTATATAAACTGTGTAATCTAAATACACGATGAGCATTTATCTTGTTGGCAACACATTACTTTTAAGTAGTGAGGTTCTCCATCCAGCTCCAATCAAGCATTTATGTTGCTTTTGATAAAAAAAAAGCAAAGAGGCATGGTTGAGGTGTGTGAAGCTAGTAGGAGTCAGTGAGTCATGAGTATAAAATTAGAATGGAGGATTTAGTGAGTGGATAATCGGGCATCCACAATTTTTGATCCAGACTTTCCCGGGCAGGTCCACAAATATCACATTCCACTGTTTCCAGTTTATCATAGTTTAAACAGGAGTTAAATCTTTATATTTTTTTTAATCTATTTGCATCCCACCTTTACTATTTTTACAAACAACTCAAGGCAACAAACATCTCCAACACACCTTCTCCCTTCTATTTTTCCCATAACAACCTGTGAAGTGGGTGGGGCTGAGTGAGTGAGAGAGAGAGAGAGGGAATGGCCCAAAATCACCCAGCTGGCTTTTATGACTTAGGTGGGACTAGAACTCACAATCTCCTGGTGATTGGCCCAACTGTTTTTTTATAAGTAGGGCAGGACTAGAACTCACGGTCTCCCAGTTTTTTGTCCTGATGCCTTAATCTCTAAACCAGTGTTTCTCAACCTTGACAATTTTAAGGCATGTGGACTTCAACTCCCAGAATTCCACAGCCAGCATTGCTGGCTGTGGAATTCTGGGAGTTGAAGTCCACATGCCTTAAAATTGTCAAGGTTGAGAAACACTGCTCTAAACCAAACTGGCTGTATATTCTGATAATCTTATACTGTTAACAAATCTAGAGAACAAATTATTGCTACCAACCGAACCTCAGTCTGTCTCCTTTTATTCAGTGCTGCAGTTTCTTTGAAGAATTTGTTGCATAATATTTAAATGTCTGTTATTGTCCCCCCCAATCTTACAGTAAATCAGCAGTATTAATCCATATTGCCCCAATGATATAAATGAGAAGAGCTTTCCTTTAAAAAAAAAATGGCTTGTAGAGTAACTAGCTGGATATTTTACTTTAGTATGACGTGTCAATGTTAGAAATAAAAATGACGGGCCCAAATTCTTTTCGAACCCCAGTAATATCTATTTATAGACAGAGAGATAAACTTCTTTTCTTTGGTTTATTCATGAAGACAAGTTGGTGTAATCATCCTAGCATGGCACCAAATAAAAAAATTAAGTATGCAGCTGCATAATCAATGGAATGAAATGTTGATTAACACTCCTCACCCCAATCTTGAGGAGAAATATAATTAGTAGCTGTGCTGGTGTCCCAGAAGAGGCGTGAATAGGTCCGTCCATATTTGAGTCACGTTGATTTATCGTGACGAAGTCATTTAGATCATAAACTTTCCATTCAAAAACCTTATGAACACAACAAGTATGTCCTGCCTCTCTTATCTCCTTTGACGGCCCCCAAGGTCCCTTCCAACTATTATTCTTCTTGTTGTTGTTGTTGTTGTTGTTGTTGTTGTTGTTGTTGTTGTTGTTATTATTATTATTATTATTATTATTATTATTATTATGGATCATCGCACAGTCAGCCAGATGTTCAGACTGGATTTGGCATTTTTGTCTGTCTATGGAGTCCTTCCCAAGGACCTGTGATAGGCAGATCTGGATGTTGGATGGTATTACAGATATCGTCGCAGGACATTAAGCGAGACATTTGTTTAGGGCATTTTGCCCCATTTTATGACATTTCTTTCCACAGTTGCTAAGTGAATCACTGCAGTTGTTAAGTTGGTAACACGGTTGTTAAATGAATCTGGCTTTCCCCATTGACTTTGCTCGTCAGAAGGTCGCAAAAGGGGATCACATCACCCTGGGACACTGAAATGGTATAGGCTCTCCTGCCGGAGCAGGGGGTTGGACTAGATGACCTCCAAGATCCCTTCCAACTTTTATTATTATTATTATTATTATTATTATTATTATTATTATTACTATTATTATTATTATTATTATTATTATTATTATTATTATTATTATTACTGCGACCGTTGTAAACATGAACCAATTACCAAGAGTCCAAATTTTGATCACGTGACCTTGGGGGATGCGGCAATCCAAGCCTGAAAAACAGTCATAAGTCACTGTTTTCAGCGCCGTTGTAACTTTGAACGGTCATTAAATTAACTTTGTAAGTCAAGGACTACTTATACCAGGGGTAGGCAACCTTGGCTCTTTTATGACTCGTGGACTTCAACTCCCAGAATTCCTGAGCCAGCCTGGCTCAGCTTGGAAACCTCTCCCTTTCCCCTCAGCACGGCTGGCTCAGGGATTCTGGGAGTTGAAGTCCACGAGTCATAAAAGAGCCAAGGTTGCCTATCTCTGGCCTAGGCCTAGGCCGCTTTATGACTCGTGGACTTCAACTCCCAGAATTCCTGAGCCAGCCTGGCTCAGCTTGGAAACCTCTCCCTTTCCCCTCAGCGTGGCTGGCTCAGGAATTCTGGGAGTTGAAGTCCACGAGTCCGTAAAAGAGCCAAGGTTGCCCAGCCCTGACCTATACTCATCCCCCAGAATCTGAATTAATTTTTTTCTTTATTTAGGCCTTTATTTATTTTAACTTGATCTGTTCTTAACTTATATCATTTGTGCCAGTTATTGAACTAGCCATCCTTTGTATTTTTGTGTCTGTTGCCAATATGCAGCCATACTGTGTATTTCTCACATTGTCGATAAAGCCAATGATTTTAAAAGCTGTTACCTGTTTTGATAAGATACATGTTACCTTGAATAATTTCCCCCCCCCCCAGTCCTCGCTGTTCTGTTTGTGCAGGTTGTTGCCCACGTTGTCGACAGCTTGATTCTTAGCAGGTTCTAAGATAATGAAATTAGCTGAGCTACGAATACATGCACAACATTAATCAACAATATCTTCTACAGCACAATCCAAATTGTGCCTGGTGAACCTGGAGGAAACGTGGCATAATTTTGGCTTCCCTTGGGATGATAATCTGATTTTTCTTTCTCCTACACATAATCACTTTAATTTCTACCAGCCCTCTGCCTTGCTTTCCCTCCAGCTTGTTCATTAAATTCTGAATAATTGCATAATCAGAGCAGAAGTGCACTCTCTGAAAATTTATGCCACAAACCTAGGATTACCTTTCGGTTTCTACATTGATTGTTATGGCATATTTTTTTCCGACGATGAATGCAAACGAGAAACTAATTTGTGTTTTTTTTTCCCCACAAGCAAGATTTGAACCGTGGGGACAATTGGCCTGCTTTTTATATTTTGACCGTTTAACAGACTATATGCAGAGTTTGGAAGATTTGGTGACGGAGAGTCCTCGACTTTCAACCATTTGTTTAGTGACTATCTGAAGTCACAATGACATAGGAAAAAAAGTGACTTAGGACTGTTTTGCACACTTTGTGGTTATGCGATCGAAATCCGGACACTTGGCAACTGACTCATAGTTATGAAGGTTGCAGTGTCCCGGGTGGTCACGTGATCCACTTTTGCGACCTTTTGACAAGCAAAGTCAACAGGGGAAGCTAGATTCACTTAACAACCGGGTTGCTAACTTATCAACTGCAGGGATTCACTTAATACACGATGTAAAACAAAACCATCTGAGTAGGAAGCAATATTTTATAGGAGCGTGGAAGAAGTGCTAGTAGACCGTTGAAGGTAAATCTCTTGCTAAAAGCTGATTCGTCACTTCTTCTTCTTAAGCCTTGATTTCTTTGTCTCTTCCAGAATCCTACTCAGGAAGGAACCGCCCTTCAAGTTTTCTACAATCTTGGAACCTTAAAGCCTACAATTGCTAATGTTGTCGAGGGCTATTGCGCAGCCCTGGAAGAGAATGTCAGCAACGCTTTGGATTTTAAAGTTCTGACTCAGCCTTCTCAAGCCGCAAGAGGTACCGTAATACACTTTTGGTATATTAGACCAGGGGTCCCCAACCCTCGGTCCGTGGACCGGTACCGGGCCACGGCATGGCAGCAACCGGTCCGCTCAAACAAGCAAAGCCCCATCCGTGGGATGCAGGCAGCACGTGAAACCAGGCCCCCTCCAGTCCATGGGAAAACCTTTCTACATGGAACCGGTCCCTGATGGCCAAAAGGTTGGGGACCTCTGTATTAGACAAAACAATGCTTTGTGATTTGATAGATTCCCCATCAATGGGACATACAGGTAGTCCTTGATTTATGAGCGTTCTTTTAGCGACTAGAACGGCTCTTTAAAAAAATAGAACATGGAATATCAGCGAATCCAGTCAGAGCCGAAGGAGCTTTTGGGATGAGAAGCGAAACGTCTTCAAAGGAAAACCAGGAGAAAAAAAAGCACCTTTGGGACAGTGCAGTAAACCAGGGGTCTTCAAACTTGCCCCTTTTCTGACTTGTGGATTTCAACTCCCAGAATTCCTCAGCCAGGCACACGTGCCTGGCTGAGGAATTCTGGGAATTGAAGTCCACAAGTCATAAAAAAGGGCCAAGTTTGAAGACCCCTGCAGAAAACGTTGAATTCACGTTGCCCGGATTTTGACGGGTGCCTCTCCTTTTAGCTAATAAAATATCCCACATTCCGGAGAATACATTATACCGAAACCGCTTGTAATCTTAGCCTTTAATCCGACATCAAATATTGATGAAGGAAAAAAAAGGAATTACACACTGTGGAGCTTTGACATTTTAGTGCGAAAAGCAGTTAAATGCAATATTGCGCTCAATTATTAATGCAGTTAAAGATACCCTTCTTGCAATTTTCACCAGAATTTATGATTGCAGAGCGGGAAAAAAATGGTGTCAATTAACTTTGTAACTGGGAACCAGCAGGGACCTTCTAGAGGGGAGGTGACGAACCTATGGCACGCGTGCCACAGGTGGCACGCAGAGCCCCCTCTGTGGGCACGCGCGCCGTCGCCCCAGTCCTAGGCCTTCAGCTGGGTTTTATAAAACTTTTTTGCTTTAGGCCTCCGCCGCCGCGTGCAAAAAAAAAAAAAAGGTTCAATCAATCAACTTCTCGCGGGAAAAAAACAGATCTCGCAAAATTGGAATTGATTGATTGAACTTTTAAGTCCCACCAGTCTGCCGTTACCACCGCAGCCATGCCCACCCAATGGGCCACACCCACCCAATGGGCCACGCCCACCCAATGGGCCACGCCCACCCAATGGGCCATGCCTGGAAGTGGCCAGCAAATGGCCCTGACCTACTTCACATGTCCGGTTTGATGCGCTCTGCCCTAGTCCTACCCCTTTCTGCCAGAGACCCTCAGATCTGTCCCACTCCTGCCCAGGCCCCCACAGGCACCCTTGACGCGAATGATGTAGAGCTGGCCATGCCCACCCAGTTGGCCACACCCACTCCATCCACGCCCACCCGGTAGGCCGCACCCACCCGGCCCCCCGAGGGCAACCGCAATGCTGATGCGGCCCTCAATGAAATTGTGTTTGACACCCCTGGCCAAGGGTCTCCTGCTTGAGCTGGGGGTTGGACTAGAAGACCTCCAAGGTCCCGTCCAGCTCTATTCTGATTGATTGATTAACCAGTGGAACTGCTTCCCTTCAGAAGTTGTGGGTGCTTCATCACTGGAGGTTTTCAAGAAGAGACTGGACAGCCACTTGTCTGAAATGGTATGGGGTCTCCTGCTTGAGCAGAGGGTTGGACTAGATGACCTCCAAGGTCCCTCCCACCTCTGTTATTCTCTTATCATTGCAGGCAGGTCAAAAATCGTCTGTTCTTCTGTGAACTTCCTTCTTTTGATTCGCGCAGCAATTTAGACATTCAAAAAGTGTGTGTAAGCTTTCCAACTGGTTTTGAGACGGCTTATTATTATTATGGATCATCGCACAGTCAGCCAGATGTTCAGACTGGATTTGGCATTTTGTCTACCTATCGAGTCCTTACCCATTATTATTATTATTATTATTATTATTATTATTATTATTGATCATCGCACAGTCAGCCAGATGTTCAGACTGGATTTGGCATTTTGTCTACCTATCGAGTTCTTACCCAGGACCTGGGATAGGCAGATGTGGATGTTTGATAGTATTACAGGTATCGTCGCAGGATGGAAGCAGTTCCTAGTAAGGCCGCCTTTTGCAACTGACTAATAGCGAATTTGTCAATGCCGATGATGGTATTCAAGTGGTACTACCCTTGCTTGCCTTTGCCACAGTCTTTTTATTTCTATTTGTAGGTCTTTGTATTTTGTTATCTTCTCCAGTTCTTTCTCATCTATTCTGCTGTCTCCAGGCACTGCCACGTCCACTATCCAGACTTTTTTGTCTTTCTTATTGACAATTGTTAAGGCTGGGGTGTTATGTTGCAGGTGCTTGTCTGTTTGAATTCTGAAGCCCCAGAGCAGTTTAATTTTATTGTTTTCTATGACTTTCTCTATTTTATGATCCCACCAGTTTTTGCTTACAGGCAAATGATATTTTTTGCAGATCTTCCAATGCACTATTATTATTATTATTATTATTTTAAAAAAATGCATCTAGGCGGTCCTGGCCGAGCAGCTATGCCCACCCCAGGAAACACTGCAGCCTTCCGAGCAGCTCTCTGGACCAATATGGAAAAACTGATGGATCAAATCTGTGCCGCTTGTGGACAGGTATGTGGTCCCTCAAACATCCTGTCCTTGGTCTGAAGCCTTCCGTGAAACATCTCAAGAACTTGGACTTCAGATTGCGCGTTGTTATTTTTTTTTTCCAGGTGCAACATCTGCAGAAGGTCTTGTCGAAGAAAAGAGACCCGGTTACCCACGTGTGTTTCATTGACGAGTTAGCAAAGGTAAGATTTCTAGCTCTGCTCTCCGCCGAAATAGGGGCAGTCCTCAGTCAAGCGCAAGAATTGATGTTGCTAAGCAAGGCGGTTGTTAAATGGGTTTGGCCTCATTTGACAATCTTTCTTGCAACAGTGGTTAAAGTGAATCGCTGTGAGGTGAATCGTGCGACTTTGTTGTCGGAAGCCAGCTGGGGAGGTTACAGATGGAGATCGCGTGGCCCAGGGACAGGGCAACGGTCATAAATTACAAGTCAGTTGCCAAGCGTCTGAATGTGGATCATGTGACCATGGGGATGCTTCAACGGTTGCTACTTGTGGAAAACCGGTCCCTTTTTTCAGTGCTGTTTGCGCACACTGAGAGCTTATGCACCAGAGACAAATTCCTTCTGGGTCCAATCACATTTGGCCAATAAAAAATCTGTTCTGTTATGTTTCTATTTCTCTTCTCTTCTATTTCTCTTCGGTTTCTCATTCAGTTCTATTTTCTATTATTTTCCATTCCATTCCTTTTTATTCTACTCCATTCTATTATATTCCACTCCATTTCATTCCATTCCATTCTATATTTCTATTCTATTCTATTCTGTATTTTTATTCTATTCTATTCTGTATTTCTATTCTATTCTATTCTATTCTGTATTTCTATTCTATTCTGTATTTCTATTCTATTCTGTATATTCTATTCTATTCTATTCTTCATTTTTCTATTCTATTCTATTCTAATCTGTATTTCTATTCTATTCTATTCTATTCTGCATTTCTATTTTATTCTATTCTGTATTTCTATTCTATTCTATTCTTCATTATTCTATTCTATTCTATTCTGTTCTATTCTATTCTTTATTATTCTATTCTATTCTATTCTATTCTATTCTTCATTATTCTATTCTATTCTATTCTATTCTATTCTTTCCTATCTTATCCTAGCCTAGCCTAGCCTAGCCTAAACAAAGAGTTGTAAGTCATGCTACCTGTTCATGCTTACAAAGACATATAATCATTTTTTGTAATTATTGGCAAAGAAAGGGAATAAATGCTTTATGACAGCAAAAGGTATTACTGAGGAAGACCCAGGGGTAAAAAAAAAAAAAATGCCGGCTACTTCAAGAGGTATGGAGTGATAACCATTGCACCAAGCTTACAGAACCATTTTAACTACACACCTGGCGATCAAAATGACACCTGTTCAACGTCGCCAGGCGATGAGTCAGTTTCTGCTCGCGCTGCTGTCACAGCGTGGTGTTCTGAAATTCAACTTGACAAGGTGGAAGATTTTCCCTGGCAGCTTTCGACGGTTAAGGAATGGTAAAGCAGTATTTCCACCTCCCATTTGCCCCCCCCCCACCAGTCCTGTTACAAGTGGGTGAACAGCAGATTGCAGTCACCAGATCAGCATCTGGAGGGGGTGTTTACTTTCTCCCCCAATTTTTCTGGAATAACAAAATAACAGAGACCCTCAGGAATGATTTTTTTTTGGGGGGGTGATCTGGTAAGGAAAGGACAACTGCATGGGAAAAAAAATTGCTTCGCCCTACCATTCAAGCACAACACCCCAAACGGCTGAGAGTGGTGGTTTTTTGTTTTTTTTAATTTAATTTTGTTTTATCGGAAAAGGGCAGTTAAGACAATGCAATAAATGCCGTGTGGCTTGATGAATTGGTGTTGTTATACATCCGTCTCTCGATTCAGCCATCTGTTTCTGGTTTTGAAGTTTTGTCTTCCAAATAATCCAGCTCCTTTTATGGCCTGCTGCACCTCCGATAGGAACACCTTTTGTCATCTGTTGTTTTCCCTTGTTTTAGAATCTTATTTAGGAGCGCTTGAGGACTACTTTTCCCAAAGGCCAAGGACAGCCCAGGTAATCCTCGACTTAGTGACCATTCAACATCGCAACAGCACTGGGAAAAAAAGGGACGGCCGTTTTTCACACTTGCGACACGGGCAGTGAAAAAAGTGACTTATGATGATTTTTTTCACATTTAACGACCGTTGCAGCATCCCCATGGTCACTGGATCAAAATTCAGACCCTTGCCACTTGTTTCATATTTATGACGGTCGCAGGGTCCCAGAGTCATGGGATCCCCTTTTGTGACCTTCTGATAAGCAAAGTCGATGGAGGAAGCCAGATTCACTTAACAACCGTGCTACTAAGGAGAAAGTTCCTAACAGCGAGGACAATTAACCAGTGGAACAGCTTGCCACCAGAAACCATGGGCGCTCCATCACTGGAGGTTTTTAAAAAGAGACTGGGTAGTCACTTGTCTGACCTCCAAGGTCCCTTCCAGCTCTATTCTATTCTATTCTATTCTATTCTATTCTATTCTATTCTATTCTATTCTATTCTATTCTTCATTCCTCTATTCTATTCTATTCTATTCTATTCTATTCTATTCTATTCTACTCTACTCTACTCTACTCTATTCTATTCTATTCTATTCTATTCTATATTTCTATATTCTGTTCCACTCCACTCCACTCTATTCTATTCTATTCTATTCTATTCTATTCTATTCTATTCTATTCTATTCTAATATTTCTATATTCTGTTCCATTCCACTCCACTCCACTCCATTCCATTCTATTCTATTCTATTCTATTCTATTCTATTCTATTCTATTCTATTCTATATTTCTATATTCTGTTCCACTCCACTCCACTCCTCTTCTCTTCTCATTCTATTCTATTCTATTCTATTCTATTCCAACATTATTATTATTATTATTATTATTATTATTATTCTAGTCTATTCTTCATTTCTATATTCTATTCTATTCTAACATCTGCAGTGATTCACTTAACAACTGCGGCAAGAAAGGTCACAAAATGGGGCAAAACTCACTTAACAAACGTTGCACTTAGCAACATAAATTTTGGGCTGAGTTGCTCCTGTAAGTCCAGGAATACCTTTATACTGGCAATATAGTGTACCTGTCCCAACGTTTTTACTCTTCCCCATGTTTTAACTTCTGAGTTTAGGGAAGAGGAAAACGGAAAAAAAAAACCCTCGTTCTCTTCCCCATTTTCGGTTTTCTCACCCGCCGTTTCTTTCAGTAGAAAGAGGATAAAATTGTACGTGGCTTCTTGGCGATGCTAAAATTAATCCGTGACTCTGTGACATGGTTCCTTTTATTCAATTGTGCATTCTGTGCCGCTTTTCCAAGCCTGTAGTTTATACATCAGTAAGCAGATCTTGTCGGCAAAACAATTCAGATTAAACAGCAAGACTGACATCAAACCAACCATCCAGAAGTAAGCAATCAAGGAATTGCCAAACAAGTTAATGAGACCACCACCACCACCCCGTCAACACTGACAGGACAAGCAACTAGAATGTAAACTGACAGCAGACCCCACTCCTTATTAGTCCTGATGACATTACATAGTTTGGTAATGAAATGTCTGCAGGCAAAGAGCAAAGCTCAGAGAGCACCCTTCAAAACAATTCTTATTTCATTTGAATTTAGTCATTCCTAACAGCTTAGGGCTGTGATGGCGAACCTTTTAGAGACTGAGTGCCCAAACTGCAACCCAAAACCCACTTATGCATCGTCAGGTGCCGGGTGGGTGTGGCCCATTGGGTGGATGTGGCCCATTGGGTGGGCGTGGCTGCGGTGGTAACGGCAGACTGGATGGAACTAAAAAGTTCAATCAATCAATTCCAACTTTGCAAGATCTCTTTTTTCCCGCGAGGAGTTGAAATTGATTGAACCTTTTTTTTTTTTGTACACGGTGGCGGAGGCCTAAAGCGAAAAGGTTTTATAAAACCCAGCTGAAGGCCTAGGACTGGGTGACGGTGCGCGTGCCCACAGAGAGGGCTCTGAGTGCCGCCTCTGGCACCCGTGCCATAGGTTCGCCACCACTGGCTTAGGATAAAGTGATGATTTTGCCCAGATTATCGATGTTAGCTTAATGGTAGCTTAATGTCTTTCCTGAGCAAGTAAGTTGAAAGCTTTACTACAGGACCCACTCTAAATTCACAAGAATGTCCCTGCAAAACACAACTTTTACTCCTGAAATAAAGTCACGCTTCCCCAATCTTTTCTAAGTTAAGGGCACGAACATGATTGATACGATAAACCTATTATCTTCCAGTTTAATTTCCAAATACTCTGATCCTGAGCCAGGGAAGCCATGGGAAGATTTAAAATCAAGCTAGCCATCCAAAAATGGAACAGGAGTGAATATGGTCCATGTAAATCAGGAATAATATAATCATATTATGCACAGGTGCTCAAACTACAAATTCTGTTTTTAGAAGCGGATTCAATCCTTATTTTCTTCTCTCCCAGTTTGTTCCTGACTCTCATTTTTGGTTCATGTTCATGTTCCGTTCTGTTCAGTTAGTATATTTTTTGAGCGAGGAGTCTGGATAGGCACCCACATTCACGTGGCACTACACCATCACCACCAAGAATTAATTAGGAAGAGGTATATAATAATGTAAAAAGTACCGTTGGCGGTCTCTTATGTTGAAAATGTCTTTTTATTCCTTCCTCCCCCCCCCCAGTGGAAAACATAACAGCAAATGGGAAGGCAGTGTCTTAAGCAGATGGGAGAGACACTTCATGTGCCATCTGTTTAAAAAAGTAAAAACTGTAGGAAAAGTACTTTGGGGAGAGCTTGTAAGTGGCACATTTAATATCAATATATGTGTTCAGTTACAGTAAATGCAGCTTGTACGTTGTAGGTCGTGCTCGGCTTGTTGTTGTTGTTGTTGTCAGTTGTGATGTCGTGTCCAACCCATCGCGACCCCATGGACCACGTTCCTCCAGGCCTTCCTGTCCTCTACCATCTTCTGGAGTCCATTTAAGCTCACGCCTGCTGCTTCAGGGACTCCCTCCAGCCACCTCATTCTCTGTCGTCCCCTTCTTCTCTTGCCCTCCATCTTTCCCAGCATCAGGCTCTTCTCCAGTGAATCCTTCCTTCTTACTAGTCCCTTCATTGAATACAGATGAATGTATTGCAACAATATTAGTTACCCACCCCTTGCAGAACAGCCCTGCCCACATATAATAATAATAATAGCAATAGTAATAATAATAATAATAAAGTTGGAAGGGACCTTGGAGGTCATCTAATCCAACCCCCTGCTCGGGCAGGAAACCCTATACCAGTGGTGGCGAACCTGTGGCACGTGTGCCGGAGGCGGCACTCGGAGCCCTCTCTGTGGGCACACGTGCCGTTGCCCCAGCCTCACCTCCCCCCATGACCCCCTTTCCAGCAGCCCCCCTGGAGGAGAGTTGCCCCCGAGCGTGGCCCACATGGAGCAGCGCAGCCAAGGACATGGCAACTAGGCAGTGTAGACAAGACTCTGCCCTCACGCTCCATCCCGCACAATTGATGCTGCGGGGCGCGGGCAAAGGATGTGGCCCCGATGGCACTGCTGGGCTGCCTGGGCGATCGGCAGCGGGTCCTGGAGGCGGTGAGTGGCCCTGCGGGCAGGCAGGGTGGGGGACAGGGTGGGGGCGGAGCAGGGGCATGGCAAGGGATGGAGTGGGGGCACGGCCAGTTTTTGGGCACTCGGTCTCTAAAAGGTTTGCCATCACTGCCCTATACCATTTCAGACAAATGGCTACCCAGTCTCTTCTTAAAGTTCCAGTGTTGGAGCATTCACAGCTTCTTGAGGCAAGGAGTTCCACTGGTTAATTGTTCTAACTGTCAGGAAGTTTCTCCTTAGTTCTAGGTTGCTTCTCTCCTTGATTAGTTTCCACCCGTTGCTTCTTGTCCTACCTTCAGGCGCTTTGGAGAATAGCTTGACTCCCTCTTCTTTGGGGCAGCCCCTGAGATACTGGAAGACTGCTATCCTGTCCCCCCTTGTCCTTCTCTTCATTAAACTAGACATCCCCAATTCCAGCAACCGTTCCTTATATGTTTTAGTCTCCAGTCCCCTGATCATCTTCGCTGCTCTTCTCTGCACTCTTTCTAGAGTCTCAACTGATTTTAAACTGATAATTCTATTTGCAAATTATCAACCTGTCATCTATCTACTATTTTAATTAGTTAATGGGCAAGAGTAAAATGACAAGCAAGAAACAAACAAGCAAAAGGCAAAGAGTCATATGTCAAAATCCTCTGTTAGTAAATTATCCTTGTATTCAACTCGTAGAAAGTTTACTACAGCTTCTTATCTGTTCCTTCTTCTCTGATGTTGCACAGCAATTTGGAATTGTACAACATTTGGAATTGCTGAATAAACAGCCAAAATGTAGACATGCTTGACAAAAGCAGTTCTGAGTGATTGAGGGAACCAGTTGCAACTCCGAGCACTGTTTTGGGTTTTTTTTTTTCAAAATGTTTCATTAATTATTTTTTTACATAATCACCTTAATATTTGGTAAACCTATTTGGTAAACAATCAATAACAATTAGTTTCTATAATTCTATAGTCCACCTAATAGCTCGATGTTCTCTTCTTCCAAAAACGTTCTCTTTTGCCAACCTTGAATTAATATAACTATTTGGATAAATAACAATTCAATATAGACATTTTTCTAATATTTCTGCAAATCATAACCGCATTGATCTAAAGATTCTTTTCTAACCGATCATCTCGAGGGCCTTATCGTAGATCCCTGTTTAAAATTCTTATTTAAATTTGTTTTCCCCACAATGTTCAAAACATTCTTACCGGTTAAGATTTTCATTACACTTAAAGTATTTCAGTCTTTTTTCCTCATACAGACCATCCCAACCCTTTTACATTTCTCATATCTTAAAAAAAGAAAAGAAAAAAAGAAATAAGAAGACAGTATTCTACTTAAACTCCAAGCGCTGTTCATTATGGTAGTAGCAGTTATCATCCATCAAAAGTCAGAATCATTTCACCTAGATCAGCGGTTCTCAACCTGTGGGTCGGGACCCCATTTGGGGTCGAACGACCATTTCATGGGGGTCGCCAAATAATGCAGTCTGCCATTTTTTCCCCCTTTTCCTTAGCTGTGCTACTCCCTTTTATTCTATTGGCTTTTGAAAGCCAATAGAATAGACTCTCTTGAATAGAGTCTAATTCTATTGGCTTTCAAAAGCCAATAGGAATTGTCCAGGCTGTCTCTGCCCTGCTGAGCCCGCCAAAAGTCCCATCCTGCAAATGGTGCTGCAAGTTGTCTGCAGCGAAGGCGAGCTGTCTTGAAGTTTCCACCCCTCCCTACTGAGCAACTACTAAAAATGTAAGGAAAAGAGGGCCAGGGGTGGGAGGTGGGAGGCCGGCGGGCACAGGGAGGGTTGCTGGCACGCGTGGGGCCCGGCGGGTGCCTTACGTCCCTTGGGCTGGGCCAGATGGTGGCCCAGCCGATGGTCGGCCTGCACCGTCTCTGCCGCTTGCCAGCTACGCCTCGGCCGGCGCAGGGGGCAGCACCACGCATGCGCGGCGCTCCCGGGCAGGGAAAGTCCTCGACTTACGACCGGTTGGATAGTCCTCGACTTACGACCGGTTGGGGGTCGCGGCATTAAAAAGGTTGAGAACCACTGACCTAGATTAACCCTTCTTAAAATGTTTGGAGTAGGAAGACAGATCTCTGTTTGCCCACTCGTGTAAGTTTAGTAGCACCAAAGTACTAGTTTGCCCATTTTTAAAAGGGCACTCTGCCCCTTCTCACAGGAGGCAGCGACATGAACCCTGAGTTTTACATTCGGCTCCCTAATTGCTGCTAGCTAAGCTAATGCTAGCCTTGTATTTACTTTCTGCAACAGCTGCACTCCGGGGTAGACAGGGCCCATCTGTCTCCTTGGAAACTCTGCAGCACAAGTCTTGTCCAGGAACAGATGGCGGTTCACAGACCTGCAGACCCTTGCAGAAAGAGAAAATCATAATTTAGCATACTTTAGCAAAGTCCGTCTTGGGATTTACAAATTGTTGTGGTGTCCGAGATGAGACGTTTAGGAGATAGAGGAGAAAAGCAGGCGGAGTTGGAAGGTGGGAAGGCGGAGTTAAACGTGTCATCGGTTTGGAATCCTTGTGCAGCCGCTCAAATCCAACCCGTGTGAATTCTGTTGACCCTTATCTGGCGCTGGTTTAGCTTCAACCGTTAGTTGACTAGAGTCATGTCTGTGAGTAGCAATAATAAACGCTCCTGTGCTTTAACTCAAGGAATGCTCCTGGTGGATTGCACCTGACAGGTGGATTGTCCATAGTGTGTTGGGTCTCTTGAGCTTCTTTCTGCCTTGTGGCAATATTTGAAGAAAAACGAAAAGGTCCCAGGAAGCGGCGTTGCTGTGTTTTCCAAACTCTGGCTCAACTTTGACTACAACGAGTGGCGATTTAATTTTATTTGGTGAAAACTATCATCCATGTCTACCTTGTATACTTCCCCTTCCTCTAATGTGTATGTGTATTAACCCATAGTGTGGCTCTAATATTATTGTCCTTTTTATTAGCTTTTATTTCCCCCTTCTACAGGTTTCACACTTTTAGTATTATTACTATTATTCCTCTGTCGTTTTGCAAGTACGCTGAGTGTTTCTGTACCAGAGACAAATTCCTTGTGTGTAACTACATTTGGGAAAATAAAGTGTCCTATTCCATTCCATTCCATTCTACCCAGTTCAGTTCTGTCCAACTGTGTCCTGTCCCGTCCTACCCCACCCGCCCCACCCCACCCCTGGTGCCCCATCCCGTTTTATTCCGTTCCATTCTGCTCCATTCTGTTCCATTCCATTCTACTCCACTCCCTTATACTCCTTTCCATTCCATTCTACTCCATTCCATTCTACTTCATTACATTTCATTTACTTCCATTCCACTCCATTCCGTTCTATTCTATTCCATTCTGTTCCGTTCGATTCTATTCCATTCTACTACATACATTCTACTCTATTCCATTCCTTTCCATTTTACTCCACTCCCTTATACTCCCATTCCATTTCTTTCTGTTCCATTCTACGTGAAGTATTAATACCACTCTTTAATGCCTTGGTAAGGCCACACTTGGATTACTGCATCCAGTTTTGGTCACCACGATGTAAAAAAGATGTTGAGACTCTAGAAAGAGTACAGAGAAGAGCAACAAAGATGATTAGGGGACTGGAGGCTAAAACATATAAGGAACGGTTGCTAGAATTCGGTATGTCTAGTTTAACGAAGAGAAGGACAAGGGGGGACATGATAGCAGTATTCCAATATCTCAGGGGCTGCCATAAAGAAGAGGGAATTAAGCTATTTTCCAAAGCACCTGAAGGCAGGACAAGAAGCAACGGGTGGAAACTAATCAAGGAGAGAAGCAACCTAGAACTAAGGAGAAACTTCCTGACAGTGAGAACAATTAATCAGTGGAACAGCTTGCCTCCAGAAGCAGTAAATGCTCCAACACTGGAAGTTTTTAAGAAGAGACTGGACAGCCATTTGTCCGAAATGGTGTAGGGTTTCCTGCCCGAGCAGGGGGTTGGACTAGATGACCTCCAAGGTCCCTTCCAACTTTACTACTATTATTATTATTATTATTATTATTATTACATTTCATTCTGTTCCATTCCATTCTACTCCACTCCATTCAACTCCATTCTATTCTACTTCAATCAGTTCCATTCCATTCCATTGCATTCCACTCCGTTCCGTTCTATTCTATTTCATTCTATTCTATTCCATTCTACTACACTCCATTCCATTCCGTTCTATTCCATTCCGTTCCATTCCATTTTACTCCAATCCGTTCCATTCCATTCCACTGCATCTCACTCCATTCCGTTCCATTCAATACTGTTCCATTGTTCTTCACTTCATTCTACTCTATTCCATTCCGTTCCACGTGAAGCAATCCCTGAGTTAAGAACAAGTTCCTTTCCTAACTCTGTCTTCAGCTTCAACATCAGAACCTGTGCTTATGGAGAGACTCTACCTGTTGCTAAAAAATGGTGGAGAGTGTTGGCGTTTCTCGAGCTGCTGAGCTGCTGAAGAGGCACAGCGAACTGCTAAAAAACAGGCGCCATTTTCGATAATAGCAACCCATTCGTCTCTAGGAGCTGTCCTTCAGTTGGATGTTCTTAACCTGAGGACTGCCTGTCTTTTTTTATTTTTAGCAAATAACTCCCTCTGTTGCATTAGTCTCTGTCACCACGAGAGAAAGGTACAGTGGAATTGCGAACCATAGATCAGAATCAAGGAAATATTTTAGGCACCTTCCAAAGTGAGCTGGGTCTCCTTTTTTCAATGTCAGGAAATTCACTCCTCACTCCTTGATTTCAGGGGATGAGCAAAATAAGTCGTAGCATTTTCCTGAGTGACAAAAGGGTGGATTTTTCCTCCACGTTGGTCAGGGGTCCCAAAGAGTCATGTTTTTTTTCTGTCATTATTACAAACGTTAAATTTCACACATCCCCAGGAAATGAAAATATAGGTAGTCCTCAACTTACGACTTGTTCATTTACTGACCGTTCAAAGTTACAACGGTGTTAAAAAAATATATCTATCTATCTATCTATCTATCTATCTATCTATCTATCTATCTATCTATCTCTATGTATGCATGTATGTATGTATCTATATCTATATCTATCTATATATATACATACACATATATACATATCTATATCTATCTATCTATCTATCTATCTATATCTATATTTATATCTATATCTATCTATCTATCTATCTATTTCTATATCTATCTATCTATCTCTATCTCTATGTATGCATGCATGCATGTATGTATGTATCTATATCTATATATATATATACATATATACACACATATATACATATCTATATCTATCTATCTATATCTATATCTATATATCTCTATATATCTATATCTATCTATATCTATATCCATCTATCTATATCTATATCTATCTATATCTATCTATTTCTATATCTATCTATCTAGATAGGTAGATAGATAGATAGATAGATAGATAGATAGATAGATAGATAGATAGATAGATAGATAGATAGAGATAGAGATAGAGATAGAGATAGAGATAGAGATATATAAATGTAGTTCTGCTATACATCCCTGAAAATACATAAGACAGATAATAACACAAAGATAGGGGAGGTGGGAGCAACGATCATTCAAAAAGTTTAGGAACGTGCCTAATCTTGGTTTTTACTATTGGGATAGCTTTTGCTCAAGATCTAAAACATTCAGCAATTGTGTTGCTATAGAAATAGAGCATATGGGTCTTCCTTAGCAAAATCCCCCGAGGAGCTGCAGTGCAGATTTATTCATTCTTCTACACTTCACCATCCTTACCGAAAAGATTTAAAGAAGATTTCCGTGGCTGTTTGTTTAGCCTGCTTTCTTCAAACAGGCCTGTTAGATTTTTGATTAGAAACTCGTCTTCAGCATTGTTTTGATAACCTGCAAAGCATGCTTGTATAACTGTGCCCTGTATAACTATATATTTCAGCCAGTGTTATTCTTATTTTTATTTTTTTTGTATTTTTTTTTTTTTTAGCTGTTAGAATTTGAAAAACAGTCTCCTTTGAGGGGTGAGGTTATATTCTAAGAGACCGATTGGGAATCCGTGTGTCACACATAATTGGGTTTGCAATTTTTGTGCCTAAATAGCACTGTGGAATATGGACGTATCCAATATTTCACTCCTGGGAGATCGTTTTAATTTCATATTCTCAATCTTTCTCATGAATGACTCTGTTTAAAACTCTGGATGCAGCGTAAGCTATTGGATAATTATCCGTCTCATTTTCATGCTGGCACACAGTCCGGAAGAAAAGAGGACTGTTTAATATAACGGTCAACACAGGTCACTTTAATTAAGTTGGTTGATGATAATATGTTCTTATTGCAAGCAATATGATGGTTCCCTTTTTCTTCAGTCTGACTGCAGTAAACGGAGCAGCTGAATTTTTTGTGGTTCTTGTTTTATGTTTTGAGATTCCGAGACTATTTCGATCTATTTTTCATACCAATATTTCTCTTCCTGGTTCAAATTTATGTACTCGTATTATTGGAATGTTTAGAATAAAAAAAAAACTCCTCAGCAAAGTGCTACAGGTAGTTCTCGAATTACGACCACAACTGAGCCCAAAAATTCTGTGGTTAAGCAAAACAGTTAAGTGAGTTTTGTGCCATTTTATGACCGTTGTTAAATAAATCACTGCAGTTGTTAAATTAGTGTCATGTTTGTTAATGGCTTCCCCATTGATGTTGCTTGTCAGAAGGTCCCACAAGGGGATCACATGACCCCGGGACCGTCATAAATGTGAGTCCCTTGTCAAGCATCCAAATGTAAATCACGTGACCGTGGAGATGCTGCAATGGTCGTAAGTGTGAAAAACGGTCATGTCCCTTTTTCAGTGCCGTTGTAACTTTGAACAGTCACTAAATGAACTTCTTGTAAATTGAAGGCTTCCTATTGAAAATGGGGCAAAACTCACTCACCAAACGTCTCACTTTGCAACAGAAATTTTGGGGTCAATTGTGGTCGTAAGTCAAGGGCCACCTTTACTTGATAGCGTTTTATTGTGATTTTGTTTGATTGTATTTTAGGTTATCTCTCACTGTTATGGCCTAGGACTGCAACAGTACATTTATTTTATTTATTTCTTTACTGAATTACTTATAAAGGTATTTATCCCTGGCTACTTGTGTGGGTAGTGTGCCAGTTAAAATGTCGTGTTACATAGACACATGTATGGGCTCGCGTGCACGCGTATGCACACATATGTCTTTCTAAAAGCATTCTTTTTCTTTCTTTACTGAATTACTTATAAAGGTACTTATCCCTAGCTACTTGTGTAGGTTCTGTCCAGGTAAAATGTGGTGTTACATAGATCAGGCACGCATGTACGGGCACACATATGTCTTTCTAAAATCTAACAGAATAAAATTCTATTACGGGAGACGTTTCGTTCAGTTTGCTAGCCCTGAGTGAAGCATCTTTTTCCTACCCTGCTTTTTAAGAATAGGAAAATGGTTGAAATTATTGTCCTTCAGCTAGTAAGATAATCAGATATAGCCATCAGTCGGCCATTTTGATGAAATTGTGGGCTTGGATCCAGACCAGGGGTCTTCAAACTTGGCCCTTTTATGACTGGTGGACTTCAACTCCCAGAATTCCTCAGTCGGCCATTTTGATGAAACTGCAGGCTTGGATCCAGACCAGGGGTCTTCAAACCTGGCCCTTTTATGACTGGTGGACTTCAGCGTGCCTGGCTGAGGAATTCTGGGAGTTGAAGTCCACCAGTCATAAAAGGGCCGAGTTTGAAGACCCCGGTTGTAAGTCAAGGACTACTTGTGTAAAATAATAATTAAAAATAATAAGCTAATTTTTAAAAGCTAAAAACAAATCAGCTCAAAGGGCAGACTAAGCCTTTTGCTGCGGTCGCTTTTCTATGTTTCTCAATTTGGAGCGCATCTTGATTGTCACAAATCGTGTCTTCTTTCATTTTAGGATGGCCATTCAGACATTTTGTACACTTTCTGGACAGCCGTGACTCAAACTCTGGCTTCAGAATTTCAGAAAGCATCTGAGAGTAAGTACTGATTTCAGCATGTACGATAATGACATTTGCTCCAGCTTTATAAACCTTGCCTCCGTCCTCTTCTGTTGCACCTACAGGTGGTCCTCAACATACGGCCATAATGGAACCCCAATTTTCTGTCACTAAGAGAGATTGTTGTTAAGTAAATTGTGACCCCTTTTGCGACGTTTCGTGTTAAGTTAGTGACATGGTTGTTAAGTAAATCTGACTTCCCCTTTGACTTTGTTTGTCACAAAGTCGCAAAAGGGGGATCGCGTAATCCCAGGACAATGCCGCCGTCGTAAATACGAGTCAGTTGCCAGGCTTCTGGATGTTGATCACATGACCATAGCCGTAAGAAGAGATTGGACAGCCATTTGTCTGAAATGGTATAGGGTTTCCTACCTGAGCAGGGGGTTGGACTAGATGACCTCCAAGGTCCCTTACAACTTTATTATTATTATTATTATTATTAGTAGTAGTAGTAGTAGTAGTAGTAGTAGTAGTAGTAGTAGTAGTAGTAGTAGCAGTAGTGTGAAAAACCGATCCTGGGTCCCTTTTTTCAGTGCCGTCGTAACTTGGAACGGCCACTAAACAAACTGTTGTAAGTTGAGGACTCCTGTGTTTTGACCTGAATGATACAACAAACAGGAAAGTGGTTGTCTTCTCTCTTGGATGAGAAGCGAAACATTTTTTCGAACAAAAAAACCCTGAGACAATCCAGTTGCTTTTTGGAAAAATCACCTTTGGGACCTGGATAATGGAGAATTCTCCTTAGACCAGTGGTTCTCAACCTTTTTAATGCTGCAACCCCCCCCCCCAACCGGTCGTAAGTCGAGGACTACTCAACCGGTCGTAAGTCGAGGACTACTCAACTGGTGCAGCACCGTTTGCAGAATGGGACTTTTGGCAGGCTCAGCAGGGCAGAGACAGCCTGGACAATTCCTATTGGCTTTTGAAAGCCAATAGAATTAGACTCTATTCAAGAGAGTCTATTCTATTGGCTTTCAAAAGCCAATAGAATAAAAGGGAGTAGCACAGCTAAGGAAAAGGGGGAAAAAAATGGCGGACTGCGTTGTTTGGCGACCCCCGTGAAATGGTCGTTCGACCCCAAATGGGGTCCCGACCCACAGGTTGAGAACCACTGCCTTAGACACTCTCTGGGCCTAATCAAAGTTGAACTCTGAGTGCATTTAGCTTCCTAATGCTAATAATATAGGCTGACTTTTCTTAAAAGAATTTGACTTATTCAGCGCAAGATCCGTGCACTCTTTGAAGATACTGCTTAACTGAAATAAGGGTTTGTTTAAATATTTGATTAAAGCTAAGGAAAGAGATCACCGCAGATGGGGGCTGCAGCCAAGAAATTAAAAGACGCTTGCTCCTGGGGAGGAAAGCCATGGCAAATCTAGACAGCATACTAAAAAGCAGAGACATCACCCTGCCAACAAAAGTGCGTATAGTCCAGGCCATGGTTTTCCCAGTTGCAATGTATGGCTGTGAAAGTTGGACCATAAGAAAGGCTGAGTGCCAAAGAATGGAGGCCTTTGAACTCTGGTGCTGGAGAAGACTCCTGCGAGTCCCCTGCACTGCAAGGCGATCCAACCGGTCAGTCCTAGAAGAGATCAACCCCGACTGCTCTTTAGAAGGCCAGATCCTGAAGTTAAAACTCAAGTACTTTGGCCACCTAATAAGAAGGAAGGACTCACTGGAGAAGAGCCTGATGCTGGGAAAGATGGAGGGCAAGAGAAGAATGGGACGACAGAGAATGAGGTGGCTGGATGGAGTCACTGAAGCAGTAGGCCTGAGCTTAAATGGACTCCAGAAGATGGTAGAGGACAGGAAGGCCTGGAGGAACATGGTCCATAGGGTCGCGATGGGTCGGACACGACTTCGCAACTAACAACAACAAAAGGAAAGAGAGCTATGTGTTTTTTTATGTTCCAATCAAGACAGCTTTTCCAGCAGACCACTAGTATTTTGTTAAATGAGTGCAGGTTGTCCTCGATTTAGGACCACAATGGAGCCCAGACTTTCTGTTGCTAAGCGAGGCAGTTGTTAAGCGGGTTTTGCTCCATTTTGCGAACTTTCTTGATGCAGCTGTTAAGCAGACGCTGCAGTTGTTCAGTTAGTGACACGGTTATTAAGTGAGTCTGGCTTCCCCATTGACTTGACTTGTCAGAAGGTCGCAAAAGAGGGATCACGTGACCCCGAGACGCTGCGACCGTCATAAATACGAGTCCATTGCCAAGCGTCCGAATTTTGATCCGGTGGCGGTGGGGGAACGTTACAACGGTCGTAAGTGTGAAAAACGGTCATAAGTTACCTGTTTTCAGTACCGTTGTAACTTTGAATGGTCACTAAACGAAATCTTGTAACTCAAGGACTGCCTGTAAGGAGACGGCATCTTTAAAAGCATTTCGCAGACTCAATTATCACTTGTTTTAAATCAGAACATAATACGTTGTGGTCTGGCGGTTGCAGTTTATTACCGAGTTGGAAAGGATCAGAACATTAGCTTTAACGATAATGCAGTTTGCAAGAATTCCACACAGTTCTTGTTTAATACATTATATGTTCCCTAAGTGTAGGTTATAAAGGGAACGCCAGCAGTTCCATCTGCAATTGTAATCGGAAGTACAACCGGATAAATCTCCCCATGCCCGTTTTTATTCTTTCCAACCAAAAGGAAATTTGGGGGGGAAAAAAAATATTACATAAAGGGACTCCATTTCTCTGTCGGTCCGTGGGTCCTTCAGCAGGATAATTCTCTGAAAACTGAACAGAAGGGGACCAAATGGGTTCTGGAAGAAGAAACTACAGGAAAAAAAGGGTTTTTTAAAATAGGCCCCATCTGGCTTGAGGCAGAGAAAAACATTGTTTTTTTTAAAAAAAAAAAATCTGTGTAATTTCTATAGGAGAGGCAGTTGGGCAGTGGATCAAAAAGCTGATGATTGCACCATCCTAAGCTCTTCTCGTCTCTCGTCGTATGATCCAGAGGAGAGGGTGTGCAGCTATGGATGTTCATTGCACACACGTATACACAAACACATGCAGATGCAACACAAGGGAAAAGTAGAAGCACGCAGCCCTTCGTTACACGGAAGAAAATATCTGTAGCCACTTCTGGTGGAGAGTAAGAAAGAATTACAGGAGCTGCATTTGCCTCCCTAGTTTTTCCTCACTCTCTCTTGAATCTCTGTCTACGTACGTATGACTTATGACCGCATTTGAGCCCCAAATTTCCGTTGTTAAGTGAAACATTTGTTAAGTGAGTTTTGCTCCATTTTACGACCTTTCTCGCTGCAGTTGTTAAGATAGTAACATCCTTTTTTTATTATTAAAAAGTTTTTATTTTCCATTTATTCATACAAAATAAAATAAATTCCTAACCATTGGTACCGCCTGCCCATTCCCCCCAGGCTGCGTCCACCCTCTCTAAACCTTCCCTACTTCCCTCCTCTTTCTCTCCTCCCCTCCTACTCTCTTCCCCCCCCCCTTCTCCTCTAACCATCCTACTTCCTCCCTACTCCTTCCTCCCCTCTCATCCCTCTCACACACATGAACGCAGCATAGGGGAAATGCCCAAGCATTTGCCATGACTATATTATCATTACCCACCCACTCACCCACCCACCCACCCTCAAACCTCCCCCCCTTGCTTCCCAGAGCAGAATACACGGTTAGTAACATCCTTGTTAAGCGAATCTTTGTGGACTTTGCTTACCAGAAAAAAAGGTGATCGTAGGATCCCAGGACACTGCGACTGTCATAAATATGAACCAGTTCTCAAAGCATCTGAATTTTGATCACATGACCACCAGAATGCTGCAACGGTCATCAGTGTGAAAAACGATCATAAGTCACTTTTTTTCAGTCCTGTTGTAACTTCGGTCACTAAATGAACCGTGTTGTAAGTCAAGAGCTTCCTGTATTTTTACTACGAGGACAATGCTAACAGGAAAATGGCAATAGGAGTAGAGAGAGAAAGACTGAGAGAAAAAGAACTGCCAATTATGCGCTGCGACTTATTAGTAATCATCTTCCCCAAGCGTGACTCTTGTTAGAAAAATAACAGAAAAGAAAAAAAATGCCAATAGAAGCGAATATTTGCAGCTCAGGGTTGAAATGAGGGGTCCTCTGAGCTTGGGGGTTTTCTTGCAGACGTCTCGTGACCCAACTAGGTAACATCATCAGTCTTAGAAGGGAGAGGAGGAGGAGGAGGAGGAGGACTGTGGGGGTCCTTGGTGCTCTCTGAGTTTGATGGTTTTCTTGCAGATGTTTTATTACCCAGCTAGGTAATATCATCAGTGCTAATAAGGAATGGGGTTTGCTCTCTGTTTATACTCTAGGGGCTTGCCCTGTCAGTGTTAGTGGAAATGGTCTTGAAAATGGTGGTTTTCTTGCAGACGTTTCATGACCCAGCTAGGTAACATCATCAGTGCTAGCACTGAAGCATCTGCAAGAACACCACCAAGCTCAGAGAGTACCATGGACCCCACCCAAAAAAAAAATGCATTAATGTATCTGCATTGGAAGTGGCTCTCTAATATTTTCAAAGCTGGTTTATTATCTGCAACTTCCTGTGCCTGTTGTAAGAATATTTTGTGCGAGATGCGTTACATTTTTATATTTTGCTTATTCTAAAGTCTTTGTGGGTTAACGCTACAACTTCTAAAGCAGTGGTTCTCAACCTTTTTAATGCCGCGACCCCCAACCGTTCGTAAGTCAAGGACTACTCAACCGGTCATAAGTTGAGGACTACTCAACTGGTGCAGCACCGTTTGCAGAATGGGACTTTTGGCGGGCTCAGCAGGGCAGAGACAGCCTGGACCATTCCTATTGGCTTTGGAAAGCCAATAGAATTAGACTCTATTCAAGAGAGTCTATTCTATTGGCTTTCAAAAGCCAACAGAATACAAGGGAGTAGCATAGCTAAGGAAAAGGGGGAAAAAATGGTGGACTGCGTTGTTTGGCGACCCCCGTGAAATGGTCGTTCGACCCCAAATGGGGTCCCGACCCACAGGTTGAGAACCACTGTTCTAAAGGATTTGGTTCAAAATCCTTGATGTTCCCAATGATTAAAGCAAAAGATAGATAGATAGATAGATAGATAGATAGATAGATAGATAGATAGATAGATAGATAGATAGATAGATAGATAGATAAGTAGGTAAGTAGATAAGTAGATAGATAGACAGACAGACAGACAGACAGATAGATAGATATAGATAAATAGGAAGGTAGGTAGGTACATAAGGAGAGAGAGAGAGAGAGAGAGAGAGAGAGAGAGAGAGAGAGAGAGAGAGATTGCAAAATTATCAAAACAAACCTGTAGAATTTAACAAATTAGCTATGTCCATTCAAAATACTGTATGTACTTCTGGATATTATTGAGGAAGCGATGAATGTCTAAAGAAATCACTCAGTGGCGAAATATATATATATATATATATATATATATATATATATATATATATATTTCTGGGGCATTTTTGAATTGAATCGGATGAAAACAGATCTCTTGCGTAACTTACCTCATCTAGCAGTAAGAATAACCAGGACAAGGTATTGTTCGTCCAAGCTTCCAATTGTTAATGCTAGCAATTAAATCATCTTTCACTTTTTCAAGCCTGGGTTCTCATTGCAGAAAGAAGCCACTTGACACTGAAAATATAAAGCAGAGAAAAAAGTTGGGTTATGAGGGCATCCAGAGTGTGACTCATGTGTTTTATTAGACTAGAATAGGGACATAAAAGCAAATAACAAGTCACAGCAGGAATTCCTCTGGATATTGCGGGCTTTTATGGCCACTGTGAAGGTAAGGTACAGAATTTTCTCCAGAGTAAAATATTTCTACAGAAGGCTTGTCTGGGGTTGTGGAAATTGCTTTTCTAAACGTCCACGAAGTCCTTGAGTTATGAGCATATAAGCGCTATGTGCTTAGAGCTCAAAGCATTGTTAGATACCCTGCACGCCCACCTCAGGGTCTGCTTCTGTTGCTCCCCTCTGCGAGGGGGTTTCGGACAGTTTCCAGCAGGACTACCCGATTCTGCAACAGCTTTGTTCCCTATGCCACCTGTCTGGTAAATTCGCAAGATTTGTTTTTCTCACCCTGTATATGTATACATTCGAACTAGAAACTGTGATGTTTCTCTGTGTCATATATGTGTGTGTGGGGGGGTGGATGGAGGTACATGCATAATGGCATTTTTTTGAGAGCTGAATGCAGCGAAATTTCATTTGAATGTATGCTGATTAGTGTACATATAAATGACAATAAAGTTTGTATTCTGTTCTGTTCTGCTCCGTTCCCTATTCCATCCCCTATTCTATTCTATTCTATTCTATTCTATTCTATTCTATTCTATTCTATTCTATTCTATTCTATTCTATTCTATTCTATTCTATTTCAGTCCAGTCCATATTTGCTATTCTATTCTATTCCAGTCCAGTCCATATTTTCTATTCTATTCTATTCTATTCTATTCTATTCTATTCTATTCTATTCTATTCTATTTCAGTCCAGTCCATATTTTCTATTCTATTCTATTCTATTCTATTCTATTCTATTCTATTCTATTCTATTCTATTCTATTCCATTCCATTCCATTCCACTCCTATTCTATTCTATTCTACTCTACTCTACTCTACTCTACTCTACTCTATATTCTATATTCTCTTCCATTCCATTCTATTCTATTCTATTCTATTCTATTCTATTCTATTCTATTCTATTCTATTCTATTCTATTCTATTCTATGTTCTGTTCTATTCTATTCTACTCTACTCTACTCTACTCTACATTCTATATTCTCTTCTATTCCATTCCATTCTATTATATTGTATATTCTGTTCTGTTCTGTTCTATTCTATTCTATTCCATTCCATTCCATTCCATTCCATATTCCATATTCTATGTTCTGTTCTGTTCCGTTCCATTCCATTCCATTCTCTATTCCATTCCATTCCGTTCCATTCTTTGTTCTGTTCTGTTCCGTTCCATTTCATTCCATTCTCTTGTTTATTCTATTTTATTCCATTCTATTCTATTCTGTTCTGTTCTGCTCCATTCCGTTCTATACAACTGCCGTTGTCAAGTGAAGCCATGATTCACTATGGATCAGTTTTGCCGAAAATCGGCAATGCTAGGTTTGGCGAAAACTTGTAAAACCCAGTCACAATTGCTTTCCTCAGAGAACAATTTTAATGGCTACATAATATCAGCACAAACATAGCTGAAATCAAGACTGGAAGTCCCCCCCCCAAAGGTTACAAAGTAAAAGTTAAACTTCCCACCCCTTTGGTGTGTCATAAATCACAATCCCCAATTAACACCTTTGGCGGTAGTTCTAGCCCATCAAACACTTGAGCAATTTGACCTTGGTTCCCACAGGAAAGTTATTGTTATGACTGAACTAGAAGAACGTATTTTCCCTCCGCCCACAGCTGTGGCAAGCCGAAAAATGAAGAAAGATGGCTGTAGCCAGAGTCGTTTTGTAGGTTTGACGTGTATTGTTGATTTTAAATATTGTAGCACCGAAGTTCTAAGCATCCCACGAGCTGATAAGGCTTGCTTTAAGTAATGTCTGCGTGGTCTTTTTTTCCCCCCATCTTTCAGCTTCCATGTTTTTGAAGCAAGCTTTCGAAGGCGAATATCCTAAATTACTGAGGCTGTACAATGATTTCTGGAAGCGTCTTCAACAATACAGTGAAAATATTCAAAGAAACGTTATAACGAATGGCGGCCCCGAGTCCTTATCGGAACTTCCACAAATAGATGACGATGAACAGGACATATTCATGCAGAAGAAACAAGATTATGAGTATGAGCACTTCTGTCTGTAATTAGACCACAGACCATTTCAGACTTCAAACTCCTTGCAAACAAATTAGGCTGTTTTCTGTAGCGCAGCGTGATATTTATAAATAGAAATTGGCTTTGCTGTTAACAAAAGCAGTGAATCTATTGCCATTGAGTCATTAGAATTTACTGGTTTGAATAGAAGCAGATTGAAGATTAGTGTGTGTTGGGATTGGTTTGTTAAGAAGGTTGGGGTTTATTTTTTTATACACAAAATTCTCGATCAGTTCTCATATTGTAGTTTAGTAAACTGTCATAAGGCAACATTTCTGCCCTGGAAGATAGTCTCAAAACATGGATATTTGGAGACAGGCATGCTTAGTGTGTTTAGAAAATGTTATTTTAAGTTGAGACATATTTAGGTTTGATCAGTGTCTCTTGATGTAGAACACGAATACACTTACTGGGGCAGTGGTTCTCAACCTTTCTAATGCCGCGACCCCATAATACAGTTCCCCATGTTGTGGTGACCCCCAACCACTTATACATCACTGGGTGCCAGGGGCGTGTCCAAAGAAAAGGGGGGAAAAATGGTGGACAGCCTTGTTTGGCGACCCCCGTGAAATGGTCGTTCGACCCCAAATGGGGTCCCGACCCACAGGTTGAGAACCACTGTACTGGGGTTTTTGAGTTACTAATTTGATACAGGAATATTGTGTTAGTACCAGTATATACAGCACTGGTAAGACCACACTTGGAATAGTGTGTCTAGTTTTGGTCACCATGATACAAAAGATTGTATCATGCCAAAGATGAAAAGATCCTATTGGAGAAACCCTTTGTCTTCATTGCAAAATGAAAATAAATATTTTTGTCTTTGTTAATTGCTCCCTCTTTCTAGCCCAGAAAAAGCACTAAAAAGTTCTTTGCAACCTTACGAAGCTGCCTATCTGTCAAAATCCCTGTCGCGGCTCTTTGATCCCATCAACCTTGTATTCCCTCCCGGAGGTCGCAACCCCCCATCGGCCGACGAACTCGACAGCATTATCAAAATCATTGCAAGGTAAGCGTTGGTAATAAACCTCGGTGCACAACGCATGATGTGATTTTTTTTTTTTTTTACTTCCCCTTCTTCCTTTTTAATCACAATTTTGGAACGGAGATTTCTTCCACGGTTGCATTATTACATTTCTTAATCTCCTTTTGCATCCTGTTATATACTTTTATTTTCTAGTGAACTGAATGTGGCAGCGGTGGATGTAAACCTCAGCTTTGCGGTATCCAAAAACGTGGCAAAGACCATCCAGTTATTTGGCGTAAAGTCTGAACAACTTGTAAGTAATTTTTTTTTTTTTGAATTAAACTATTTTCACGTACAATTAGTCCTTGACTTAACAACCATTTGTTTAGTGGCCATTCAAAGTTGCCATGGCACCGGAAAAAGTGACTGTTTTTCACACTTAATGACTTAGTCCCCACGGTCACGTGATCAAAATTCAGATGCTTATATTTATGACAGTCGCAGCTGAATTAAAACTAAATTAACAATTGCCCTCAATTGTGGTCGTACATTGAGGACTACTTTATTTGTCTTTTTCAAGACTGAAAATTGATGGGATGGGATCATTGCTTGGTGTTGTTGTTGTTGTTGTTAATTGCAAAGTCGTGTCTGACCCATCGCGACCCCATGGACAACGCTCCTCCAGGTCTTCCTGTCCTCTACCATTTTCTGGAGTCCATTGAAGCTCACGCCTGCTGCTTCAGGGACTCCATCCAGCCACCTCATTCTCTGTCGTCCCCTTCTTCTCTTGCCCTCCATCTTTCCCAGCATCAGGCTCTTCTCCAGGGAGTTCTTCCTTCTCCTTAGGTGGCCAAAGTCCTTGAGTTTCAACTTCAGGATCTGGCCTTCTAAAGAGCAGTCGGGGTTGATCTCCTCCAGGACTGACCGGTTTGATCGCCTTGCAGTCCAGGGGACTCGCAGGAGTCTTCTCCAGTACCATAGTTCAAAGGCCTCCATTCTTTGGCGCTCAGCCTTTCTTATGGTCCAACTTTCACAGCCATACATTGCAACTGGGCAAACCATGGCCTGGACTATACGCACTTTTGTTGGCAGGGTGATGTCTCTGCTTTTTAGTACGCTGTCTAGATTTGCCATAGCTTTCCTCCCCAGGAGCAAGCGTCTTTTAATTTCTTGGCTGCAGTCCCCATCTGAGGTGATCTTGGAGCCCAGAAAAATAAAATCTGTCACTACCTCCATTTCTTCCCCATGATCATTGCTACAAATAGCAATTTGACTTGAGGGGATGATTAAAAGTGACCAATGAATTGCAATTGTGGAAAGACCACACACACACACACACACACACACACACACACACACACACGTTGTTGAAATGGAGACGGCTTCGGGATTTCGCTGGTGATTCCTGCAGGGAATTGTTCTCAGTCTTTTATAAGGTGTTTGACATCTCACAATTTTCTTTAAGCAAAAAACATAGGAGGGTTAATTATCCTGAAACCTGAAAAAAAAAAGTAGGAATCTTAGCCCAGCTGAAACCAATAACAGGCTCCGAGAAAAATGAAATTGTATATCGCTATCATATTTTAGAGCTGCAAACCAATTTCTCTTTAGCCTGGTAAACCACAAGTGGGCCTGCCTTTCATCAAGATTGCCCAAGAACTGGGATGGACATGTGGCCCTTAATCTGATTATAAACCTCTCTGCAACTGACAAGTTCAGACAGCTGGTCAGAGAGAAAGAAACTGGTATCCCAAAACGCAAAGAGTCCAGATGGTCCGGTCCAGGGCTGTCTAAACCTAAGGTAGTCATTTTGAGAGGTCCTTGGTGCTCTCTGAGCTTGCTTGTTTACTTGCAGACGTTTCATTACCCAACTAGGTAACATCATCAGTGCTAGTAAGGAGCGAGGTTCGCTCTTAGGTTATATTCTATTGGCTGGCTTGCTCAGTGTTGTTGGGGATGGTCTTGGAGGATAGGATAGGATAGGATAGGATAGGATAGAATAGAATAGAATAGAATAGAATAGAATAGAATAGAATAGAATAGAATAGAATAGAATAGAATAGAATAGAATAGAATAGAATAGAAATATAGACTGGACAAGACTAGAACAGAACAGAACAGAACAGAACAGAACAGAATAGAATAGAATAGAATAGAATAGAATAGAATAGAATAGAATAGAATAGATATTGGAATATAGAATAGAATAGAATAGAAATATAGACTAGACAAGACAAGAATAGAACAGAATAGAATAGAATAGAAATATAGACTAGACAAGAATAGAATAGAATAGAATAGAATAGAATAGAATAGAATAGAATAGAATAGAATAGAATGACAGAGTTGGAAGGGACCTTGGAGGTCTTCTAGTCCAACCCCCTGCTTAGGCAGGAAACCCTACACCTTTTCATACAAATGGTTATCCAATCTCTTCATAAAAACTTCCAGTGTTGGAGCATTCACAACTTCTGGAAGCAAGTCGTTCCACTGGTTAATTGTTCTCACTGTCATGAAGTTTCTCCTTAGTTCTAGGTTGCTTCTCTCCTTGGTTAGTTTCCATCCGTTGCTTCTTGTCCTGCCTTCAGGGGCTTTGGAGAAGAGCTTGACTCCCTCTTCTTTGGGGCAGCCCCTGAGATATTGGAACACTGCTATCATGTTCCCCCCTCGTCCTTCTCGTCATTAAACTAGACATGTTCAAGTTGCCAAGGTTGAGAAACACTAGTCCACATGATTCGGTCTCCCACTCATCCCGTTCGCTATATTGATGGCTTCTACTGCCCTTTATCTTGTACGCCTCTCAAGGAGTCTGTAGAGCAGTGGTTCTCAACCTGTGGGTCGGGACCCCATTTGGGGTCGAACGACCATTTCACGGGGGTCGCCAAACAACGCAGTCCGCCATTTTTTCCCCTTTTCCTTAGCTGTGCTACTCCCTTTTATTCTATTGGCTTTTGAAAGCCAATAGAATAGACTCTCTTGAATAGAGTCTAATTCTATTGGCTTTCAAAAGCCAGTAGGAATGGTCCAGGCTGTCTCTGCCCTGCTGAGCCCGCCAAAAGTCCCATTCTGCAAACGGTGCTGCACCAGTTGAGTAGTCCTCGACTTGCGACCGGTTGAGTAGTCCTCGACTTACGACCGGTTGGGGGTCGCGGCGTTAAAAAGGTTGAGAACCACTGCTGTAGAGTCTGGGTTAGTCCTCATAGCTTTTCAAGAAATCAGTCGATGGGCACGTTGGACTCTTATCTTGGTTTTATCCCATTCAGAAATGGTCTGAAATGGTATCGGGTCTCCTGCTTGAGCGGGGGGCTGGACTAGATGACCTCCAGGGTCCCTGCTATTCTGTTCTCTGACACCACCGCTGCCTTACTAGACCAGAAAGGACCGCTGAAGCATGCGATGCCAGTCCTTTTCAAACTCTGGAGAGCTGGACCTGTTTCAGAGGACAGCTTATCAAAAATGCAAACACTTCCCTCCCTTATCTCCATCACTCCCAGTTGCTAGGAGAGACCTGTTTTCTCCCTCCCTCTCCTCCTCCTCCTTCTGTCCATCACTCTTGATTCCTGTTTGCCGGTCTGAAACTCTTCAACGAACGTTGAAATAAACAGACTACCTTCCTCTCCAAGAGAAGAAGCTCACGGTGACATTCGGATCCTAAACCCGGAAAGAAAGAGAGAAAAATTGCCGAGGGCGACGTCAAACGATTGCAAAAAAAAAAAAAAAAAGTAATAAATAAATAAAACGCCCGCTAAAAAAGCCAGAGTTTTCTCTGAAATTAACTAGGTGAAGGTGTCCCCCCCCCCTCCAGAGGGTGCTCATCCCCATTTGTTGGCCAAAGGAGCCAGAGTTGGCTGAAGACATTTTCCGTGGCCACGTGTCCAGCGTGGCTATACGCGCCATCCGTATATATTTGTTCCTGCAAGTCGTTCTTGACTCCGAGCTGTTGCTTGGACAAATCCCAGATAGTTTTCTTGGCAACGTTTTCAGAACTATTTGTCCTTGACTCTCCCTAGAGCCGAAAGGGAAGGACAGAAGCACCCAGCTGGTGGTCCCGGTTAAGGCAGGACTAGGCTCCCAACGTCTAGTCTGGTGCCTTTAACCACTAGACCAAACTGCCCCTCCCTGGAAGAAAAGTGGAATGTAAATCCAATAAAAAGATGTTGAGACTCTAGAAAGAGTGCAGAGAAGAGCAACAAAGATGATCAGGGGACTGGAGGCTAAAGCATATGAAGAACGGTTGCTGGAACTGGGTATGTCTAGCTTAATGAAGAGAAGGACAAGGGGGGACATGATAGCAGTGTTCCAATATCTCAGGGGCTGCCCCAAAGAAGAGGGAGTCAAGCTATTCTCCAAAGGCCGGACAAGAAGCAACGGATGGAAACTATTCAAGGAGAGAAGCAACCTAGAACTAAGGAGAAACTTCCTGACAGTTAGAACAATTAACCAGTGGAACAACCTGCCTCCAGAAGCTGTGAATGCTCCAACACTGGAAGTTTTTAAGAAGAAACTGGACAGTCATTTGTCTGGAATGGTATAGGGTTTCCTGCCTGAGCAGGGGGTTGGACTTGATGACCTCCAAGGTCCCTTCCAACTTTATTATTATTGTTATTGTTGTTATTATTATTACTACAAATAATTCTTGAAGGCAAGAGCTGGTTGTTGTCAGCTAAAAGAAATGGTTGTTTATTGTAATCATTATTGGATATTGTTGTTTGCTTGTTGTTAACAGTCGTGCTTGATTTCCTATAACATCACCCATTTTGTCATACATATACGAATCCATATATGTATACAAATGAAAATCCATATACATACACCCCGCCCTAATATATGGATATATATATATCCATAATTGTTCTAAAAATTCGAGTTCCAGGTATATCCATTTGAAACCCTTTAAAAAAACTGCTAAAACGCTGAACTCCAGAACATGAAAAACTTTATTCCATACTGAGCTTTCATCAGCAACTGCTGACGTTATCAAAATATCAGCTAGAAACTGGAGACGCTCGTTCTTATAGCCTAGTGGTTGTTAATGATCACTGAGCGCATCGTAGGTCTATCTATATATACACAAACAGACATACACACACATAGCTGTATACACATATACACACATCTGTGTGTGTGTGTGTGTGTGTGTGTATATATATATATATATATATATATATATATATACATACACATAATATATATACACAAGATATATATATATACATGAGATATATACACACGATATATATACATGGTGTGTATATAGATATAGATATATAGATATAGATATAGATATATTCTGACTTACAACCACAATTGAGCCCAAAACTCTTGTGGTCACAAAAGGGGATCACACGTCCCTAGGACACTGAAACCATCATAAACATGAACCAGTTTCCACGCGTCTGAATTTTGATCACGTGACCGCGGGGACGCTGCCAACAGTCGTAAGTGTGAAACCTGGTCGTAAGTCACTTTTTTCAATGCCTTTGTAACTTTGAACGGTCACTAAATGAATTGTTGTAAGTTGAGGACTACCTGTCCATACATACATGCATACATATACATATATATACACACACACACTGTAAACCTACGTGCGGTTGGTTGTGTCTTGATTTTTTTAAAAAACTGTCCTCCATTTTAAAAAAAAAATTGGCTGGATGTAGGGGGGGGGAGTCAGGCTGTGCAAAAAAGCACAAATCAAAAAAAAAATCAATATGCTGCTGAAAATAATTGAGAAGTTGGCACCGGTCGCCCCAGTAATGAGATGGCTAATCTGCAGCAAAGCATTGCAAAAGCCAAAAAAAAAAAAAAAAAATGTTTTCCTGCTTTTCACGTAATGACTAAATTTGCCGAGCGCATCAGACTAGCTGAAAATCGGGATTTGTGTGTGTTGTGGAAACCCGGCCACCACCTTAAGCCATAATATGGTGTGGTGTTACGCAAATTCAGCATGTTCCTCTAACCTGGGTCGATGGCTTAGGACAGGGAGCTCTTCAAACTTGGCGACTTTAAGACTTGTGGACTTCAACTCCCAGAACTCCATGCTGGCTGGGGAATTCTGGGAGTTGAAGTCCACTAGTCTTCAAGTTGCCAAGATTGGAGAGCCCTGGTTTCGTGTATAGCAGTGTTTCTCAACCTTGACCATTTTAAGGCATGTGGACTTCAACTCCCAGAATTCCACAGCCAGCAATGCTGGCTGTGGAATTCTGGGAGTTGAAGTCCACATGCCTTAAAATGGTCAAGGTTGAGAAACACTGGTGTATAGTGAGGATTGATGCAATAAGTACTTTACGACAGGGTTCTCCACCCCCCGGTCTGTGGACCGGTATCGGGCCACGGCAAGCCAGCAACCGGTCCGCGCAAACAAGCAAAGCCCCATCCGCGGGATGCAGGCAACACACAAAACCACGCAGCCCTTCGGTCTGTGGAAAAACCTCTCTCCACGGATCCAGTCCTTGGTGCCCCAAAGGTTGGGGACCTTTGATTTACGGCGAATCTTCCGTTCAGAATTTTAAGAGAAAGGCATGCCGATAAAGAGAGAAATAGTTTTCCAGGTTTGCGGTTCCTGTGCGATTTGAAGCCACATCACCTTGCAATAGTCCAAGATGCTAAATAAACTGGCGCAGCTGTCTTGGCAGGCCATAATGGGACCCCACCTGGCTGTTATCTCGGTTAACATCTGACACCCTTTTTTTTTTTTTAATCTTCTCCTCAAAGGAGCCTCTGATGGTGGAATGGCAGATAGGGGGGTTTGTCCCAAGGACCTCAAAATTCAGCAGTGGTTCGGTGAATAGGCTGTTCTCCCCTACGGCAGTTGTTTACAAAATCTACCCAATCATCCTAAAACAGTGTTTCTCAACCTGTGGATCGGGACCTCATTTGGGGTCGAACGACCATTTCACGGGAGTCGCCAAACAACGCAGTCCGCCCTTTTTTCCCCCCTTTTCCTTAGCTGTGCTACTCCCTTTTATTCTATTGGCTTTTGAAAGCCAACAGAATAGACTCTCTTGAATAGAGTCTAATTCCATTGGCTTTCAAAAGCCAATAGGAATTGTCCAGGCTGTCTCTGCCCTGCTGAGCCCGCCAAAAGTCCCATTCTGCAAATGGTGCTGCACCAGTTGAGTAGTCCTCGACTTACGACCGGTTGAGTAGTCCTCGACGTACGACCGGTTGGGGGTCGCGGCATTAAAAAGGTTGAGAACCACTGTCCTAAAATCTTGCTTAGCAGATCCAAAGCATCCTTCTATTGATTTTTTTTCATTCTAGCATTACTGGGACGATATCCCACGTTCATTCTTCATCTAATTCAGTGGTTCTCAACCTTTTTAATGCCGCGACCCCCAACCGGTCGTAAGTCGAGGACTATTCAAGAGAGTCTATTCTATTGGCTTTCAAAAGCCAATAGAATAAAAGGGAGTAGCACAGCTAAGGAAAAGGGGGGGAAAATGGCGGACTGCGTTGTTTGGCGACCCCCGTGAAATGGTCGTTCGACTCCAAATGGGGTCCTGACCCACAGGTGGAGAACCACTAATCTAACTGGATTATCTCAGGACAGGTAGTTGGGTAGCAATAGCAATAGCTCTTACGGTATATACTGCTTCACAGGGCTTTACGGCCCTCTTTAAGCAGTTTACAGAGTCAGCAGGTTGCCCCCCCCCCAACAATCTGGGTCCTCATTTTACCGACCTCGGAAGGATGGAAGGCTGAGTCAATCTTGAGCCGGTCAGGATCGAACTGCTGGCAAAGGGCAGACTTCGCCTGCAACACGGCATTCTAACCACCGCGCCACCACAACTCTTGTAGTTGGAAGTGTTTCCGCATGACCAAATGTCCTCAGGTCAGGAAGCAGATCATTTCTGACATAGCTGGCATTGAAGTTGGCTGCACCGGCTAAGAATCCTAAAAAGGAAGCTACCCAGAACGACCGAGTTGGAAGGGACTTCAGAGATCGTCTAGTCCAACCCCTGCTCAGGCAGGAAACCCTAGACCATTTCAGACAAATGGCTGTCCAGTCTCTTCTTAAAAACCTCCAGTGTTGGAGCACCCACAACTTTTTGAGGCAAGGCATTCCACTGACTGACTGTTCTCACTATTAGGAAAGTTCTCCTTAGTTCTAGGTTGCTTCTCTCCTTGATTAATTTCCATCCGTTGCTTCTTCTCCTGCCCTCAGTTGCTTTGGATGATAGGATGACCCCATTTTCTTTCTGACAGCCCCTCAAACGTTGAACGTTGCTATTGTGTCATCCCTGGTCCTCCTTTTCATGACACCTAAGCTTTTTTTTCAGAAAACCTTGTGCCTCCTTTAATCAGAAAATTGTTATATAATATTCCAAAAACGGCAAGCACGGCTTATAACGATTTCTTGGATCTTGACAGCAAATGGATTAAAGGAACGATTCCAGCCTCTTTGTCAATGAACGATTGTTCCACAAATTATTATACAGTGCTTTTTTTAAAAAAAAAAAGAAAGTCTGCTTCATTTTGTGTTATGCCTGCAGTTAGATCACAGTGTGAGTGGTAATATAAGTACTGTATGTTCTTTTACTTTGATGCTATTTCTGCTGAGCTTCACATGTGGGTGGATTGAAATACACTAACAGGCCCACCTGCTGCACACAGATAAATGTGTTGAACCGGGAACGCAGAAAAATGGAGTTGTCTAGAAATGAAGGATGGAACCTTGGCAACCTCGAATGCTCTCTAAAAATAAGGAAAAAGAAAAGAAAGTTGGGTCTTGCCACACTATAAGTTAAAACCCCCTTTACTATTTCTGCCAGTGTCGTCGGCTGTTGTTTTCTATTCGTCTGTAACAGATCAAGATCTGTCTTAATGGAAAAGAGAATGTAACATTTTTTTTTTAAAAAAAAAAAACACGCTTAATCGGTCTTTCGTTTTATATTAATATACGTGAACCTTTTCCAAGATGTACTGTAGGAGTGAGGGTACACGATCGTGAATCTCAATGGGATAGGAGCATTTGAGGATTCTGCAAATAAAGGCAAAGACTCCTCAGAGTTGAATTCAATGCCTGGTTGTGGCGTGGACACATCCACGTAATTTTCTTGACAACGGTATAGAAATGAGATGGTTTGCAAATTCTCAAGAAAGATTGGTGTAGGTTTTTGAGATCACCTCAAATAATAATAATAATAATAATAAAAGTCTGGATAGTGGACGTGGCAGTGCCTGGAGATAGCAGAATAGAAGAGAAAGAACTGGAGAAGATAACAAAATACAAAGACCTACAAATAGAAATAGAAAGACTGTGGCAAAGGCAAGCAAGGGTAGTACCAATAGTGATAGGCTCCTTGGGCGCAATCCCAAAACAACTGGAGCACCACTTGAACACCATCATCGGCATTGACAAATTCGCCATCAGTCAATTGCAAAAGGCGGCCTTACTAGGAACTGCTTCCATCCTGCAACGATATCTGTAATACCATCCAACATCCACATCTGCCTATCCCAGGTCCTGGGTAAGGACTCGATAGGTAGACAAAATGCCAAATCCAGTCTGAACATCTGGCTGACTGTGCGATGATCCATAATAATAATAATAATAATAATAATAATAATAATAATAATAAGCCCCCAGTGAGGCACTACCTTGACGTGGTTGTGGGGCTTGTGTACTCTGAGGAAGATGAGAGCTATGCCAGAGGTTCAACCATACTGGACAGGTCTCATCAGAGGAGTCAGACAAAGAGTGTCTCTCCCATAAAAAATATGGTGAGACGTAAATTTCAGAATGCCATACCGGCTGGACGTCGCCCGGGTTAACAAGGTCCGCACTAGATATTGGAGTTCCTGGATATCTGGTGAAAAATGGGTTACAGGACTCAGGACTGTTGGCTGAGCAACCAGGGCCAGCAGCTGCAGAACTACTGGAAGAAAAGGTGTTTACCCGTCGCAGATACACAGTGATGGAAAACAAAGAAATAATGATCTGTTACTACAGATCAAGTCCAACAAGAAGAGGATATCTAAAACGAATGCACCAGTTCTGGAAAGAACAACATCCAGAATCAGAAATAACAGAACAGAGACTAGCAGATCAACGCCGATTTATAACACGAAATAAAGTATTCACAGAAACAGAATTGGACGAACTGCAAAGGTTTACCCAGGGCAAAGAAATCAAAGCCTTACCAGAAGTAATTCAGAATGTAGAGGCAAACCAGGGGGAGTTGGCAGTGAAGGAATCCTAGCAGAGATATACAACTGTTCTCATTTGGAAACCAGGCACCTCTCCTCAGGAAGAACAAAACCCTCTAACTAAAGAAATAAAAGAATTGAAACAAAGAATAACTGAGCATCTAGAACAGCACAAAAACAACAGAATAAGGCTACCTGCATTGAAGCTTGTTCCAAAGAAACAGCTAGCACAAGCATTAAAAGATGCAAATACTGCAATATCAAGTATAAGCACCAATTCACTGCAAGAAACAAACCAACTAATGTACAGCACAGCTGCAGTTATAACAGAATACCTGGGATGCAAAATCAACAAAGAAGAAAAACAAACAAACAGTGCACCAGAAAAATGGAAGGTTAGACTAGAAAATAAGATCAGCAAGTTAAGATCACATGCAAGCAAGCTAGAACAGATGAAAGAAAAGAAGCTGAAGAACAAGAAGACCAAAGAATACCTAATCAAGAAATACCACTTAGAAACAAGGAAGATCAAGGAAGCACTGGAAATAATAAAGCAACAAATAACAGCTATAGCCAGGAAAATCAGTAGATATGAAGCTCGAATTGCAAACTATAGGCAGAACCTCCAATTTCAATCCAATCAGAAACGTTTCTACCAATCCATCAATGGAGAAACTGCAAGGAATCAGTCAGTACCTGACAAGGAAGAAACAGTGCAGTTCTGGAAGCAGATATGGGATAACCCAAAGAAATACAACAAGGATGCGGCTTGGTTAAAAGAGGTGGATGCAAATAAAACAGAAGTTGAAATGAAAGAACTAGTAATAACAACAAAAATGGTAGAAAAAAGAGCAAAGAAAATCAAAAATTGGTCAGCACCAGGTGAAGATGAACTGCATGGGTTTTGGTTGAAACATCTAACTGTTATACACCCACTCATTGCCAAGCAGTTCAACAATATACTACAAGGAGGAGAAATTGAAAAGTGGCTAACAACTGGGAAAACCTACCTAATAATGAAAAATCCAGCAAAAGGGGCAACACCAGGTAACTACAGGCCAATTACCTGCTTACCAACAACTTTCAAATTACTAACTGGTGTGGTAGCTGATGCAGTACAACAGCATCTAGTTGAAAACAATCTCTTTCCACCTGAGCAGAAAGGAAACCGCCCCAATAGCAGAGGAACAAAAGATCAACTCCTAATAGACAAAATGATCTTGGAAAACTGCAAGAGAAGGAAGACCAACCTGAATGTGGCATGGATTGACTACAAAAAGGCATTTGACTCTCTGCCACATGATTGGATAATAAAGTGCCTAGAAATAACAGGAGTCAGTAGAAACATCAGAAAATTTGTGCAAAGATCGATGGCACAATGGAAGACACAGTTGCAGATCAATGGTGAGAGGCTGGGAGAGGTTAATATCAAGAGAGGAATATTTCAAGGAGATTCATTATCACCATTACTATTTGTTATTGCACTGTTTCCTCTGTCAACAATACTGAATAACTCAGGACATGGCTATCAAACATCAAAAACATCTGCCAGACTATCCCACCTCCTTTATATGGATGATCTGAAGCTGTATGGAAAAACATCATCTGAAATAGAATCGCTGCTCAACACTGTCCGTATATATAGCCAAGATATTGTAATGGAGTTTGGCTTGGACAAATGTGCCACACTTACTATCAAACAAGGAAAAATAGTGAAAACTGAAGGAATCAAGATGCCCCACGAAAATAACATTAAGAGTCTGGATGAGGAAGAGTACTACAAATACTTGGGTATCCTTCAAGCTGACAACATCAAGCACACTGAAGTCAAGAAAAAGATTAGAGGTGAATACATCAAGAGAGTGAAGAAGATCTTAAAATCCAAACTCAATGGAGGAAATACCATAAAGGCAATCAACACCTGGGCAATCCCAGTCATTAGGTACACAGCTGGAATAGTGGACTGGACTCAAGCAGAACTAAAAGCAATGGATAGGCAGACCAGAAAAATAATGACAATGAATCATGCCCTTCATCCACGCAGTGACATTGATAGACTTTATCTACC
This sequence comes from Crotalus tigris, assembly GCF_016545835.1. NCBI lineage: Eukaryota > Metazoa > Chordata > Lepidosauria > Squamata > Viperidae > Crotalus > Crotalus tigris. The sequence goes on along the minus strand of NW_024097074.1, from coordinate 1,164,552 downwards.
AAGGCAAATAGGTGGGCGTGGAATGCTACAAGTACATCAGATGGTTGAAGAAGAAAAAATGGCTTTGGAAGAATATCTGAAGAACAATGATGAAGATGCACTGAAATTAGTATATCAGGAAGGCTTACTAACTACTGGAGAGACCAAACTGGCCTTCAAGAAAGACCAAATGAAGAACAGAATAGAGGCATGGGAAGACAAAGCACTAGATGGCCGATACATGAAAAAAATAGCTGGGAAAGCAGATAAAAATAAAACCTGGCAATGGCTAAGAGCAGGAAAATTGAAGAAAGAGACCGAGGGACTAATTCTGGCTGCACAAGACCAAGCCTTAAGGACAAATGCATACAAAGTCAAAATTGAGAAGACAGCAACAGACAGTAAGTGCCGCCTATTCAAAGAAGCTGAAGAAACAGTGGACCACTTGGTAAGCTGTTGCAAGAAGATTGCACAGACTGACTACAAGCAGCGGCATGACAAAGTAGCAACAATGGTGCATTGGAAGATCTGCAAAAAATATCATTTGCCTGTAAGCAAAAACTGGTGGGATCATAAAATAGAGAAAGTCATAGAAAATGATAAAATTAAACTGCTCTGGGACTTCAGAATTCAAACAGACAATCACTTGCAACATAACACCCCAGACTTAACAATTGTCGATAAGAAAGACAAAAAAGTCTGGATAGTGGATGTGTCAGTGCCTGGAGATAGCAGAATAGAAGAGAAAGAACTGGAGAAGATAACAAAATACAAAGACCTACAAATAGAAATAGAAAGACTGTGGCAAAAGCAAGCAAGGGTAGTACCAATAGTAATAGGCTCCTTAGGTGCAATCCCAAAACAACTGGAGCACCACTTGAACACCATTGGCATTGACAAATTCGCTATTAGTCAATTGCAAAAGGCAGCCTTATTAGGAACTGCTTCCATCCTGCGACGATATCTGTAATACCATCAAACATCCACATCTGCCTATCCCATGTCCTGGGTAAGGACTCGATAGGTAGACAAAATGACAAATCCAGTCTGAACATCTGGCTGACTGTGCGATGATCGATAATAATAATAATAATAATAATGTTGGAAGGGACCTTGGAGGTCATCAAGTCCAACCCCCTGCTCAGGCAGGAAACCCTACACCATTTCGGACAAATGGCTGTCCAGTCTCTTCTTAAAAACTTCCAGTGTTGGAGCATTTATAGCTTCTGGAGGCAGGTTGTTCCACTGGTTAATTGTTCTCACTGTCAGGAAGTTTCTCCATAGTTCTAGGTTGCTTCTCTCCTTGGTTAGTTTCCATCCGTTGCTTCTTGTCCTGCCTTCAGGGGCTTTGGAGAATAGCTTGACTCCCTCTGCTTTGGGACAGCCCCTGAGATACTGGAACACTGCTATCATGTCCCCCCTCGTCCTTCTCTTCATTTTTTTTTAAAAAAGTATTGGCTGTGCCCTACCAAGGTCAACTTGTCATCTTTCATATGACCGAAGGGGGACAAAAAAGAACAGCTCAGTTTTAAATTTCATTTGATTGAAAAATATTCTGGTCTTGGCCCAACCCATTCTGTTGCTCTAGCCCAGTGGTTCTCAACCTTTTTAATGCCGCGACCCCCAACTGGTCATAAGTCGAGGATTACCCAACCAGTCGTAAGTCGACTTTCCCTGCCCAGGAGCACCGCGCATGCGTGGTGCCGCCCCCTGCGCCGGCCGAGGCGTAGCTGGCAAGCGGCAGAGACGGCGCAGGCCGACCACCAGCTGGGTCACCAGCTGGCCCAGCCCAAGGGAGGTAAGGCACCCGCCGGGCCCCACCCGCGCCAGCAACCCTCCCTGCATCCGCCGGCCTCCCACCTCCCACCCCTGGCCCTCTTTTCCTTACATTTTTAGTAGTTGCTCAACAGGGAGGGGTGGAAACTTCCAGACAGCTCGCCTTTGCTGCAGACAACTTGCAGCACCGTTTGCAGAATGGGACTTTTGGCGGGCTCAGCAGGGCAGAGGCAGCCTGGACAATTCCTATTGGCTTTTGAAAGCCAATAGAATTAGACTCTATTCAAGAGAGTCTGTTCTATTGGCTTTCCAAAGCCAATAGAATAAAAGGGAGTAGCACAGCTAAGGAAAAGGGGGGGAAAATGGCGGACTGCGTTGTTTGGCGACCCCCGTGAAATGGTCGTTCGACCCCAAATGGGATCCCGACCCACAGGTGGAGAACCGCTGCTCTAGCCCCATTCAGTGCTCCTGAAAACCCAGAAAAATTAGCTTAGCCACCTAATGAGAAGACTCCTTGGAGAAGACCCTGATGACGGGGAAAGATGGAAGGTAAAAGGAGAAGGGGACGGCATAGGAGAAGATGGTGAGAGAGGGTCATCAACACAAGGAACGTAAATTTGGGCAAACCCCCGGGAGATGGTGGAGGACAGTGGGGGGGGGCTGGCATGCTGTGGTCCGTGGGGGTCACGAAACGTCGGACAGGATTTAGCAACTGAACCGCAAGAAGAATTGCTGCAGAACATGTATAACAGAAAAACAGATCCTTCTTCCCATTAAGCATGCAATTCTAACTGTCCCACATAACCTTTTGGCAGTTCAAAGGAAGCTCTGTTTTTTCACCAGCTTCTTAGTTTTTATCTGGACAAAACTCATTTTCAAAACTTAAGAGAAAGTGTAAAGTAATACAGATATTTAAAAAATGAATACGGCCCCTGAGTGGTGCAAATAGGTGTGGAACTCAGGTGAGCGCGAAGACACAGATACAGTAAATCTGCAAATGGCCTCAACAACTCTCTAAAACAGTGGTTCTCAACCTTTTTAATGCTGCGACCCCCAACCAGTCGTAAGTCGGGGACTACTCAACCGGTCGTAAGTCGAGGACTACTCAACTGGTGCAGCACCGTTTGCAGAATGGGGCTTTTGGCGGGCTCGGCAGGGCAGAGACAGCCTGGACAATTCCTATTGGCTTTTGAAAGCCAATAGAATTAGACTCTATTCAAGCTAAGGAAAAGGGGGAAAAAATGGCGGACTGCGTTGTTTGGCGACCCCCGTGAAATGGTCGTTCCACCCCAAATGGGGTCCCGACCCACAGGTTGAGAACCACTGCTCTAAAAGAATGCAAATGACCAGACGTCTGCAAGGAGTATAAATCCTTCCATTCCCCGCCATCCAGTCAGAGCTGAAGAAGCTTCTGGGATGAGAAGCGAAACGTCTTCAAAGAAACAAGAAAGTCTAGTTGCCTCCTAAAAAAAGCACCTTTGGGACAACCTTGACCTGGATGACAGAGCATCTCCACAGACAAATGGATGGAAACTAATGAAGGAGAGACGCAACCTAGAACTAAGGAGACATTTCTTAAACAGTGAGAACAATTAACCAGTGGAACCACCTGCCTCCAGAAGTTTCGAATGCTCCAACACTGGAGGTTTTTAAGAAGAGATTGGGCAGCCATTTGTCCGAAATGGTATAGGCTTTCCTGCCTGAGCCAGGGGGTTGGACTAGAAGACCTCCGAGGTCCCTTTCCAATTCCGTTATCCTGTTTTTTCTGTTATTCTGAGGTATCCGCCAGGTCTATATTTGGGAAAGATGAAATCATGTTTTATTTATTTATTAAGGATGCTTTTAGGCGTTGCCTTGATGGATATTACTTGACACCGATTCACACTCTCCTCCGTGTTAGGAAGGTTTGAGCCCATTTTTAAGTGTGCAAGGGCCGTTCCTATTCCAGTCGCACCCCAAGTGTTAAAACGCATGAGGCATAGTTTTGGGGTCCAGCTGTTGATTAGAATTGGGAGGCCCTCAACAGAGATTCTCTTATTCCAGTGGTTCTCAACCTGTGGGTCGGGACGCCATTTGGGGTCGAACGACCATTTCACGGGGGTCGCCAAACAACGCAGTCCGCCATATTTTTTTCCCCTTTTCCTTAGCTGTGCTACTCCCTTTTATTCTATTGGCTTTGGAAAGCCAATGGAATAGACTCTCTTGAATAGAGTCCAATTCTATTGGTTTTCAAAAGCCAATAGGAATTGTCCAGACTGTCTCTGCCCTGCTGAGCCCGCCAAAAGTCCCATTCTGCCAACGGTGCTGCACCAGTTGAGTAGTCCTCTACTTACGACCGGTTGAGTAGTCCTCGACTTACGACCGGGTGGGGGTCGCAGCATTAAAAAGGGTTGAGAACCACTGTCTTATTCGTTGCTAGTTTGCTGTTAATGTCAAAGAAAGAGCTCGTAAAACCGAATGCCTTCCGACGCATCGACCTATTGGAAAAACAGCCATTAGCTTTTACTGTTCAGCAGGTGACTTTGTTTACCTAAATCGACACGGGCTCGGCACGCGGGAATTCTTCCTTGTCAGAATAAATGAAGTTAGAAACATTTTGAAGACGGCCCTGCAAAAGCTGCTTTCTTTGATGTCAGGAGATTTTTTTTTTCCTGGGGGGGGGGGCTGGGAATTCAAAATTGCATTACCTAATGTTCTCCTTTCCCCCTTTTCATGACATTTTGGAAGCAAAATGGTAGTCCTCGACTTACGATGGTTTGTTTAGAGTGGCAACGGGGTTGAGAAAAAGGGACCCGTGACCTTTTTTCAACTTAACAACCATTTACGGCATCCCCATGGTCAAAATTCAGCCACTTGGCAACTGGTTCGTATTTATGACGGTTGCCATGTCCCTGGGGGGGGGGGTCACGCGATTCCCTTTTGCGACCTTACGACAAGCAAAGTCGACAGGGAAAGATGGATTCACTTAACAACTGTGTTACTAACTTAACAAAGGCAGCACTTGACTTAACCGCTGTGGCAAGAAAGCTCATAAAATGGGGGCAAAACTCCCTTAGCGACCGTCTCACTTAGCAACGTAAATTCTGGGCTCAGCTGTCGTCGTAAGTCGAGGACTACCTGTATTTCATCTAGGTCTCCAGTAAGGCTAGGTTGATGGACTAACAAGGAACAATTTTCATGTTTTATATTGTTCAACGACGCTCCGTCCATATACCTCTCCAAATTCATTCTGCAGGACATGTCAGGATGTCCATAACCATCTGCCTAAATTTTGTTGGTGGCCCCCACTAAAAAGAAAGCCCAGAAGAGCTACGTGCAGTCCTCGGCTTACGACCACAGTTGAGTCCCATTGTGGTCGTAAGTCAAGGAATCTGGAACAGTTACTTCCCGGGAAATAAATTGGTTTTGTTCATTTGCTCCCTGCAGCTGTCGACGCAGGGAGAAGCCAGCCAGGTGATTGGCCCCTTAACCGAAGGGCAGAGACGGAACGTGGCCGTTGTGAACTCGCTCTATAAGTTGCACCAGTCCGTTCTAAAAGTAAGTTGTAAGGAGATTGACGAAGCGGAAGTGTCAACGCTGCTAACATTGGATGTTTTTTGCACTGACAACAGATAAAATGCAACCATTTTCTTCTTTTGCTTTTGTTTACTCTTAGAGTTAGATGATGCTGGGAGGAGGAATGTGCATGAGAGTTTAGCTAGACATAACAATACTGAACCTAGTGTGAGAACTAAGGTTATTGAAATAAGAGATGATAAAGAATTGGCGGGCTGGAGAACTGGAGGGGAAGCCTGCATTTCAAGCTAATTGGGGAATGTGATTTTATGACTGTTAACTGGGGGGAGGGAATTGTGCTTTGATACTATGTGCTCAGGGGAGGGGAACTCAGTTTTTGGCTTTGACTGTGTTAGTGCCGATGTTATGCTATTCCAATAAAGATTCTTTAAGGTAAACAAGGCCTCAAAGTTCTTTGAAGAGTTTCATCTGTCGGAACCAGGACAGAAAGGTTTCATAGCCAGAATGCTCCAAACCCCTGAACTGAACTGACCACTTGTCAGGTCCCTGTCGGAACGCTGCCATTCCGAGGGGAGGGGGGAATGTTACTTGGAAAATAAAGATGTGCCACACTACACAGTTTAACGCTCTTTCGACCTCTCTGTCTTAGGTTATCTCCAACCAAAGTGGGTTTCCAACAGCTTCGGAGGAAACCGTGCACGCGGCTTTGAAGGTAGGTCTGTGTTGTAAAGCCGTTGAGAAAGATTTAAATTTGCAATAGCGTCGAACACCTTCACCCTCAAAAGATTTAAATCTTGCCGCGCACGGCAGGCTTCCTTTCTGTTGGTCCAAACTGCCTCGCGGGTCAACATCAGGAGGCCATCTTGTGTTGTTTTGAGCTTACACAGGCCTGGAAGGGACCTTGGAGGTCTTCTAGTCCAACCCCCTGCCCTAGGCAACAGTCTTTATATCGCAGGATCCAATCTGGGTCGGTCATCGGGACCAGAGGCTTTATGCTAGAGCCCATCTTCAGGTGAATCCTTATATCATCCCAGACAAATAGCTGTCCAGACTCTTCTTGAAAACTTCCAGTGATGGAGAAGCCATAAATAAATATCTACAGACCCCTCGCATCCTGGACATAAACTGTTTCAACTTCTTCCATCAAGACGACACTGTGCGGCATTGCACACCAGAACAACTAGACCAGGGGTAGGCAACCTTGGCTCTTTTATGACTCATGGACTTCAACTCCCAGAATTCCTGAGTCAGCCACGCTGAGGGAAAAGGGAGAGGTTTCCAAGGTGAGCCGTGCTGGCTCAGGAATTCTGGGAGTTGAAATCCACGAGTCATAAAAGAACCAAGGTTGCCTACCCTTGAACTAGACATGAGGACAGTTATTTTCCTCCGGCCGTCACTCTACTTAACCACTAAACCCTAACTAACCACTGTCAAACTACGTAGTAAAGTTGTATTACTATTATTCGCCTCATCTTTCCTATTACCTATCATTATCTTCTTAGGACTATAACTTTGGGGCTTGCATCTTACAGTTTATATTGCTTTATTTCCTATCCTAGTATGATTTATGTGGTGGCTTAGTTAGTATCCTATGATTCACCCTTGTTTAACTATAATGATAGCTTGAAACTGGTGAAGTGCACGGTTTCCTTCTGACCCGGGTTTTATTCTCCGTTCTGCCTTCCAGACCATCCACGATTTAATGGGCAATGCTGTGCAACCTTTGCTGGACTCGGTGGGCGACTCCATACAAGCTATTATCATGACCCTTCACCAGGAAGACTTTTCGGGGTAACTGAGGCACTGCTTCTCTATAGTCTTTTATAGGTCTACAAGAAGTAAACCTTGTCAAAATGGAGAGTCTACTGGCTTTGTGACCGCACCAACCCCACCCCCATTAATCTAGCTGTATTCCAGTCTATTATTGAAGGCAATAAATGTGATTGTTGTTGCGGAAATGCATGTAGGATAACTAACAGAATAACAGAATTGGAAGGGACCTTGGAGGTCTTCTAGTCCAACCCCCTGCTCAAGCAGGAGACCCTCTATCATTAGGAGCAAATGACTGTCCACTCTCTTCTTAAAAACCTCCAGTGTTGGAGCATTCACAACTTCTGGAGGCAGGTAGTTCCACTGGTTAATTGGTCCAACTGTCAGGAAATTCCTCCTTAGTTCCAGGTTGCTTCTCTCCTTGGTCAGTTTCCATCGATTGCTTCTTGTCCTGCCTTCAGGTGCTTTGGAGAATAGCTTGACTCCCTCCTCTTTGGGGCAGACCCTGAGATATCAGAACCCAACTATGCTGATTACTTGTCTCTCTAGAAATTTAAAACTGGCTGACCCTGTGATTTGCTTAACAACTGTGGCAAGAAAGGTTGTAAAGCGGGGCAAAGCTCGCTTAACAAATGTTTCGCTTAGCAACATAAATTTGGGGCTCAGTTGTCATAACTAGAGGGCTACTTGTATGTCATTGGGATGTACAGGTCGTCCTCAATTTGCAACCGTTCATTTAGCAACCCTTCAAAGTTAGTGTTGTGATTCCTCACCAGCTAGTGGACCTAGCAGCTGAGTCTGGGGAATCAGAGGAGGAGGAGGAGGGGCCTGGAGTGACATCAAAGTCAGAGGAAGGCTCTGAGCATCTCCAAGACTTACAGTCGGACGAGGAGCCTGGCCCCTCTACTCGCGCTCAGGCTGAGACACAGCTGTGTTGGGAGCCTGAGTTGGACAGTGATGAAGAACAGCTGGGACAAATCCCAGATGCATGATTTTTTTTCTCTTTTTTTTCTCCCCCGTTTGCCGGTCAGGTCCCTGCCTCCTTCGGGAAAGCCGGACGTGCCTTGCTCTCTGTACATGAAGGAGCTGCAGGGGTTCATCTCCAGGGTCATGAACGATTATTTCAGGCACTTCGAGTGCTATGATTTTGTCTACGAGAGGACTGAAGGCATCGCGCAGAGGGCCATCCAGGTCTTTATCCGCAACGCCAGCCTGCTCCGGTCTCTCGGTGAAGGAGGGAAAATGCGGCTGGCGGCCGACTTCGCTCAGGTAAACGAGGGGACCCTCAGCCCTAATTCCACTCAGCTCCCTGCTGTGCTCGGGGTTCAAAACACGATCCATAGAATAGAATAGAATAGAATAGAATAGAATAGAATAGAATAGAATAGAATAGAATAGAATAGATAGATGAAGAATACAATAGAATAAATGAAGAATAGAATAGAATAGAATAGCTATAGAATAGAATAGCTATAGAATAGAATAGAATAGAATAGAATAGAATAGAATGCAGAATGAATGCAGAATAGAATACAATAGAGTGCAGAATAAAATATGCAGAATAGAATAGAATGCAGAATAGAATAGAATAAGAATAGAATAGAATAGAATAGAATAAATGAAGAATAGAATAGAATAGAATAGAATAGAATAGAATAGATGAAGAATACAATAAATGAAGAATACAATAGAATAAATGAAGAATAGAATAGAATAGAATAGAATAGCTATAGAATAGCAATAGAATAGAATAGAATAGCTATAGAATAGAATAGAATAGAATAGAATGCAGAATGAATGCAGAATAGAATACAATAGAGTGCAGAATAAAATAGAATGCAGAACAGAATAGAATGCAGAATGAATGCAGAATAGAACAGAGTGCAGAATGAATGCAGAACAGAATAGAATAGAGTGCAGAATAGAATAGAATGCAGAATAGAATAGAATAGAATGCAGAATGAATGCAGAATAGAATAGAATAGAGTGCAGAATAGAATAGAATGCAGAATAGAATAGAATAGACTGCAGAGTAGACTGCAGAATAGAATAGAATAGAATAGAATGCAGAATAGAATAGAATGCAGAATAGAATAGAATAGAAAGGAACAGAATAGGAATAGAAAAAATAGAAATAGAGAAGCTTTAATTGGCCAAGTGTGATTAGACCCACAAGGAATTTGTCTCTGGTAGAAGCTACATATACAAACACAAATTTGTGCATTTGGGGTTCTCTTGTTGAGACCACATGAAGGAAGCAAATTATAACCCCAGAATACAAAACAAAGTGATTGTATTTAAGCACGTCGAAAGCTCAAACTGAAAGGCAATAACAATCACTTATGCCAAATAGCTGGCACAGTTTTCACCCTTGGTATATATTGGCTGGTCTAAAAAGATTTCCTGAGGTCAATGAGATAATTTTAAATGACATTTTCTTGACATTTATATATACCGCGAGGCATTATCTAGGAATAGATGCACCTTACGACCTATTCATTATGAGGATCTTTGTTGCTGAATAACAAAACAAAAAACAAAAAACCAAGTGCACTGAGGTTGCAGTAATTTGGAGTATTTTAAGTTGTGTTAGTTGGGGAATAATATTTTGCCCTTTAAATGCCATGTGGCTCTGTACGATCAAAAGAATGAAATGTGAACACGATGAAGGCAGAAACAGATGAAGGAAAAGAAAAGATATTTTTTTTTCCCCTCTCCTTTATCTAGCACAAAAATACACTCTCCAGGCCAGGGATCCGAGTTTAGCCGAGAAAAATATATTGTCATTCTTTTGACTACAAAAAGTCATTTCATCGCTGTCGGCTGGAATGAAAGCACATTCCAGATTTGTCAGATTTTTAATATTTGTTAGGCTGACATCCTGCCTCTTATATTAACAGCAGTAAAAATGCTAACAGTTGGGGAATTGAATGAATTATTTTCCTTGGGGGGCGGGTAGAAAAATGTAATGAAAAAGGTTTGGGGATTGAGTTTACAATAGTTCTTTGGCTAGGGCCAATGAAAGAACTCTGGTGTTTATTTTTTTTAAAAAAAAAAAATACAGATAGTCCTCAACTTCCACACAGATTTTGCTTCTCAGAAGGAATCAAATTTGGGCTCAATGTACTTTATCTATTACTTACTCTATCTATTCTACTCGGATAGCTGCTCTAGTATCTACTCTGATACAAATACTACAGCTGTCGTACGCGATATTCCAGCCACAACAGAGGTGCATGTACTTTTTGTGTGTTTTATCACAAAATGATTTCTTGCAAGGGAGCAGGATCCCCTAATACAGTGGTTCTCAACCTTTTTAATGCCGCGACCCCCAACCGGTCATAAGTTGAGGACTACTCAACCGGTTGTAAGTCGAGGACTACTCAACTGGTGCAGCACCGTTTGCAGAATGGGACTTTTGGCGGGCTCAGCAGGGCAGAGACAGCCTGGACAATTCCTATTGGCTTTTGAAAGCCAATAGAATTAGACTGTATTCAAGAGAGTCTATTCTATTGGCTTTCAAAAACCAATAGAATAAAAGGGAGTAGCACAGCTAAGGAAAAGGGGGGAAAAAATGGCGGACTGCGTTGTTTGGCGACCCCCGTGAAATGGTCGTTCGACCCCAAATCGGATCCCGACCCACAGGTTGAGAACCACTGCCCTAATAGGAGAATGGCTTAGGGCACGGGGACAATTTTAAACTCCAAATTTGTTCAGTTATTTGTTAATAAGGGAGCCGACGCCGACACGAAGACTTGATCGTTACTTTTTTTTAAAAAAAAAGCTTTTAAAAATGGCGATATAAAATGAGAAAACCGTTGAATTGTTTGTTCCATAACGTGTTAGGCCAACAGGTAAGAGCTAAATCACGCTCCGTTGTCGGTCGCCAGCTGCTACAAAAGCCGATGTTAAGAGATTGTCAAACCCAATTTGGCGCCGTACACAGTTTTGCCACACTACGGGTGATAAGACTCATTTCTGTCTGGCAGAAACGAGGTGTAAAATTGTTCCAAATGGCCTGGGAATTTCAGCAGAAGAGGTGTCAGATACTTAGCGTGGCACTCTCCGTAAAGTGTAACCCTATAGTAAAACAGGTATAACGAATCCGATTGATTGTAAGCCGGAGGGCAAATGCGCTTCTTATTTGGGATACTACGAAAAATGTAGTATCTCTCTGATTCCCTGTGTGGCAGACCAGTTCTTCTCAATGGCCTAGAAACTGTGAAGCCGTGAGTTCTAGTCCTGCTTTAGCCATGAAAGCCAGCTGGGTGACTTTGGGCCAGTCACCAGGAGACCGTGAGTTCTAGTCCTGCTTTAGCCATGAAAGCCGGCTGGGTGACTTTGGGCCAGTCGTCAGGAGGTGGGGAGTTCTAGTTCTGCCATAGTCATGAAAGCCAGCTGGATAACTTTGGGCCAATCACCAGGAGATGGGGAATTCTAGTCCCATCTTAGCTATGAAAGCCAGCCGGATGACTTTGGGCCAATCACCAGGAGACAGTGAGTTCTAGTCCCGCCTTAGCCATGAAAGCCAGCTGGGTGACTTTGAGCCAATCACCTTCTCTCACCCAACGTACGACCACAATTGAGCACAGCATTTCTGTTCCTAAGTGAGACCCTTGTTAAGTGAGTTTTGACCCCATTGTATGCCATTTCTGGCCCCATTTCTTGAATCACTGCAGTTAAGTTAGTAACTCAGTTGCTAAGTGATTCTGGTTTTCCCCCATCGACTTTGCTGGTCAGAAGTTCGCAAAACGGGGATCACACGACACCGGGACGCTGCCACCGTCATAAATACGAGTCAGTGGCCAAGGGTCTGAATTTTGATCACGTGAACCGTGGGGGACGCTGCCACGGTTGGTTGCAAGGGTGAGAAACAGACAGAAGTCACCTTTTTCCAGCCCTGTGGCAACTTTGGACGGTCACGCTTGTACGTCGAGGAGCATCTGCGTTATAAATCACGGCTGGGATTCAGCAGACAAAGCCACTTTCCCTAATCTGCTCATCTTTTTTTAGGTCTCTGAATTAGCAGATTAAAACCAAATCAATTCCTCTTCCAGATGGAGTTAGCCGTGGCGCCCCTTTGCAGACGAGTTTCTGACCTGGGAAAGTCCTACAAACTCTTAAGATCGTTCAGGTAAGCGATGATGCTTCAGCCGAGCTGAGGCTGTGATTCAGTTGTTTTCATTTAACACAAAACCATCAGCGGCTTCTCGCTTTGCCAAGTTGTAATTAAAATCCTCTGGCAGCATCACATGCCAATTAACAACCAATTACCTTTTATTTTCCACACACACACACACACCCCTTTCAGGTTGGATTCAGCCCTGTGACTAAAAACACGGTGAAATTTGCCGTGCAAATTGTTGGCTCAATTATATTGTTTTGCTTTTATTTTTTTATTTTTTATTTATCTCGCTTCTTGCAATAATGAGCTGTTGTAGTCACACATGAAAGCTTCCTTCCTCCCTTCTCTCTCTCTCTCTCTCTCTCTCTCTCTCTCTCTTCTTTTTCTCCCTTTTAGAAGCGGAGTGTTTACCGTAGGGCTGCGCAGAGGATGGCTTAATTAAAATAATAAGCTGTTATTGCAAACAATCACCTGCCCAAATCCAAAAGAAAGGCGTAATGAAGCCGCCCAAGCAAATTGGCAACGGTTGCATGCTGTGTTTGCTATTAGTTAAGTGCCATTAAGGGCAGACTCAAACTCTGGGAACCCGTGATGATCAGTAGAACTTTCTAGAACATCCCCATTACCTCAGGTCTGGAAGGGACCTTGGAGATCTTCTAGACCAACCTCCTACCCAAAGCAATAGTCCTTTTATCATCCCGGTCAAATGGTTAGCCGGTCTTTCTTTCTTTCTTTCTTTCTTTCTTTCTTTCTTTCTTTCTTTCTTTCTTTCTTTCTCTCTCTCTCTCTCTCTCTCTCTCTCTCTCTCTCTCTTTCTCGCTCTCTCTTTTCTTTCTTTTCTTTCTTTCTTTCTTTCTTTCTTTCTTTCTTTCTTTCTCTCTCTTTCTCGCTCTCTCTTTTCTTTCTTTCTTTCTTTCTTTCTTTCTCTCGCTCTTTCTCGCCCTCTCTTTTCTTTCTTTCTTTCTTTCTTTCTTTCTTTCTTTCTTTCTTTCTTTCTTTCTTTCTTTCCTTCCTTCCTTGGAGGCACGCTGGCTGAGGAATTCTGGGAGTTGAAGTCCACAAGTCATCCAAGGGCCAAGTTTGAAGACCCCTGGTCTTAACGTCCTGATCTCCTCGTGCCTGCTCCTCCTCCATCGTGCCTCCTCCTCCTCCTCCTCCAACAGACCCCTGCTCTTCCAGACCAGCGAGCATATTTCCAACAGCCCCGCGGTGGGAGACATCATTCCATACAGTACCATCATCCAGTTCTTATTTACGAGGGCGCCTCCCGAATTGAAGTCCCCATTCCAGGTAATGAGACGACGTAAACCTTTTCTACCAAATCGGACATCAACATGTGGGGGGGGGATGACCCATTTCTCTCCAGTGGCCCCAGCCAGGACACCTGTGTGCTCAACACCGGGTTGCCTTCGACAGATGAGACGTTCCTGCTACCTCAACCGTTCATTTACTGACCGTTCAGTAGTTGCAACGGCACTGAATAAAGGGACTTGAGACCCTTTTCCACCCTTATGACCCCTGCAGCCTCCCCAGGATCAGGTGATCAAAATTCGGGCCCTTGGCGACTGACTCATATTTGTGACGGTTGCCGTGTCCCAGGGTCACGTGATCTCCTTTTGCGACCTTCTGACAAGTCAAGTCAGTGGGAAGACCAGACTCACTTAACAACCGAATTACTAACTTCTCACCTGCAGTGCTTGACTTAACGACCGAGGCAAGAATGGTTTCAGAAGGGGACAAAACTCACTTCACAAACGTCTCACTTCACAAACGTCTCACTTAACAACAGAAATCTTGGGTCAGTTGTGGTTGTACGTTCGAGGACTCTCTGCAGAAGGTTGTGGGCCTTTTCCAGTCTGTTTCAATTTCCAACAGTAGCATATTTCTAAGCAGAGAGCTGGGATGTTCATCGCAGACTTTCTTAAATCATTACAATCACAAGTTCAGAAATTGTTTTTGTTAATTGCGAAGTCGTGTCCGACCCATCGCGACCCCATGAACAGCGTTCTTCCAGTTCAGAAATAAAGGAGTATAAATCCTGACTATGGAACGAAGGCCCTCAAGAAACATTTATTCCCTGTTTGCGGAGGGAATTGTGTTAGGCTGTGGCAGCAAAAAAAAAAAAAAAAAAAAGCACAGAATGCCCTGAGGCATCTTATAGGCTAGCAAAAGCATTACGGCATAATATTAGGTTTTTAAGCAAAGAAGCTGGTCTTTTAATAATATCCCTTCTGCTCTTAAGGGCTTAAGGGATGTATTTCTGCGTTATGTTCCCTTCCGTGTTAAGTAGTTAGATAATAATAATAAAAATATTTTTATGAGCAAGGACAAAAAACAACAATGAGCATTCTAGTTTTATCCAGAGCTATCTGTAGTGTCAACAACGCTCTTGGCTCGGCCCAGGATAGCTAGAGAAATTTAAGGAAGCATGGAAAAAATAGGTTTTAGTTAAGGTGTTTTCATTGCCTCTCTGAGATAAACACAGAATCTGGGAAACGGGGAGAGGAATTTCCCAGCCTCACTGATTGGTGAACTCCTTGAAGGCAAGTTCCTCTTTAAATGCCTTGAAACACACAACAGCTTGGCCTTCTTGCAACCTTGAATTAAATTGCCATCTATGACTTACCTTTACAGTGGGTTTCTTGTCTCTTGACCCCTGCTCTCCTTTCTGTGCCTTTCCCAGCCTCTCTACAATCTCTCCCAGCTATCGCCAAACGAAGGAGAGTTGGATTCATCTCCAAGCAAAATTTCTTGGGAGATTGATCGCTTTGGCCCCTTAATTTATCCATCATTTCAGAATTGCTGAATGCTAAGCAGATCTCACTGAGACAGTTTGTTTGTATTTAAAGCTGCATTTACAATCAGCTCTGTATAGTCCAGGCCATGGTTTTCCCAGTTGCAATGGATGGCTGTGGAAGCTGGACCATAAGAAAGGCCGAGCGCCAAAAAATGGAGGCCTTTGAACTATGGTGCTGGAGAAGACGCCTGCGAGTCCCTTGGACTGCAAGGCGATCCAACCGGTCAGTCCCGGAGGAGATCAACCCCGACTGCTCTTTAGAAGGCCAGATCCTGAAGTTGAAACTCAAGGATGTTGGCCACCTAATGAGAAGGAAGGACTCCCTGGAGAAGAGCCTGATGCTGGGAAAGATGGAGGGCAAGAGAAGAAGGGGACGACAGAGAAGGAGTTGGCTGGATGGAGTCCCTGAAGCAGTAGACGTGAGCTTCAATGGACTCCAGAAGATGGTAGAGGACAGGAAGGCCTGGAGGAACGTTGTCCATGGGGTTGCGATGGGTCAGGCACGACTTCGCAACTAACAACAACAACTGTATTAATAGATCAGAGTTTCTCAACGGTGGCGACTTGAAGACGGGTGGACTTCAACTCCCAGAAGACCCCAGCCAGCACGGTTGAGGTCCAAGTGTCTTCAAGCATTCTGAGAGTTGACGTCCACCCATCTTCCACAAGATTGAGAAACACTGCTAGCAACGGTTCTATCGCAATCTGTCGTGTTCTTTGGCATCCCCTGCCGAGCGGTCTCAAAACAAGTTCACCCTTTTGCTACTATCATCATTTGCCCGTCTCCCTCAAGTTATTTGTGTCAATAACCACCTGTTTTCATTTATGATCCTGAAAGAGAGCAGACTGGACCGTTGCCCGTTACTCGCGGTGGCTAGATGACCATCCGGCAGAGAAAGAGCGACTCATTTTAATACGGTCAGACATATATTTTAATTTTTTTGGGGGGGGGAGATTAATTTAGGAATATTTCAGTCTCGTTTTTGACCACCACTGCTCTTCCATGCCTGTTCTGGGTACAGAATGGCTGACACTCATAAACCAAAGCCAAACCACTCTGGCTCATGAACGCCTTCCTTCTTTCCATCTTAGCAAGCAAGGTGGAAAAATGTGTCGGAATATTGCTCCGATGCAACCTCCGCGTTGATCCAGTTCTCACAAAAGTTCTCGGCTCGTTCGTTGTTTCTGCAGACTGCTTTAACGATTTGGAGCCAGTCAACGGAAGCACAGATTTTAGTGCCTTTTACCTTTATTACAACTGCTTCTTAGCATGTCCCTTGTGAGCTTTTTGTCGTTTTCTCCCTCTCCCTCCTTCCCCCTTTGTCTCTTTTTGTCTTGTTCTTCATGTTGTTTGGCCTTTTAAAAAACTTTTTAAAAGTTAAATCGCTCGCTCTCACACCCTGGTATTTGAATTCTGCACCTTTTTAAGATGTGTGGACTTGCAACTCCCAGAATTCTCCACCGGGAGAAAATTCTCCACTGGGGAATCCTGGGAGTTGAAATCCACGCATCTGAAATGGAGCCAGGTTTGAAAGACAACTGTTTTAGTCCTTAGCTACGAGGGCCAGTTTTTGTAAGGCGAGCGTCTTTTGGAATAATTACACAATGCTTCACTGCTTCTGTTTGCACGGTGTGACCTACACAGATTCAGGGGTTGCCTTACACACACAAAAAAATGCAGAGCCAAGGGGGGAAGCCAGATTCACTTAACATCCGTGTTACTAACTTAGCAACCCTGCAGTGATTCGCTTCACAACTGTGGCAGGAAAGGTCATAAAGTGGGACAAAACTCGCTTAACAAATGGCTCTTAGCAACGGAAAGCTTGGGCTCAATTGTGGTTGTAAGTCAAGGACTACCTGAACATTGTCTCTCTCTTTCTCTCTCTCTCTCTCTCTCTCTCACACACACACACACACACACACACACACAGGAAAGAGGGAGGGAGGGAGAGAGGAGAGAGGGAAAGAGAAAGAGAGAGAGGAAGGAGAGGGAAAGAAAGAGGGAAAGATGAAAGAGGGAGAGGGAAAGAGAGGAGAGAGGGACAGGGAGAGGAGAGGGAGGAGAGAGGGAGAGGGAAAGAGAGGGAGAGGAGACGGAGGAGAGAGGAGAGGGAAAGGGGAGAAGAGAGAGGAGAGGAAAAGAGGAGAGGGAAAGAGGCGAGAGGGAAAGAGGGAGAGGAGAGGGAGGAGAGGAGAGGGGGAAGAAAGAGAGGGAAAGGGGAGAAAAGAGAGGAGAGGGAAAGAGGGAGAGCGAAAGAGGGAGAGGGAAAAAGAGGAGAGGGAGAGGTAAAGAGGGAGAGGAAAGGGAGGAGGAGAGAGGGGGAAGAGAGGGAAAGGGGAGAAGAGAGAGGAGAGGGAAAGAGGGAAAGAGGAAGAGGGAAAAAAAGGAGAGGGAGAGGTAAAGGGGGAGAGAGAGAGGAGAGAGAGGAGAGGGGGAAGAGAGGAGAGGGATAGGGGAGAGGGAAAGAGGAGAGGGAGGGAAAGAGGGAGAGGAGAGAGAGGGAAAGAGGAGAGGGAGGAGAAAGGGAATGAGGAGAGGGAAAGAAAGGAGAGGGAAAGAGAGGGAAAGCAAGGGAGAGAGGGAAAGAGAGGGGGGAGGGAAAGGGGGGAAGAGAGAGAGAGAGTGAGAATGCCAGGGTGTAACGATAAGGTCAGTTAGTTTAGACCTAAGCAACAAAGAAACAAACCCTTTTGAGAGCTACAGTATTGTTAGTTTCATAATAACGAAAGAGCTTTCATTCCAGTCTCTTCTCTCTTTGAGCCAGGGGTGCCCTGGAAGCCTACGTCCAATCTGTAAGAAGCAGAGAAGGCAAAGAATTTGCCCCGGTCTATCCCGTAATGGTGCAGCTGCTGCAGAAAGCACTCAACTCTCTCCCGTAAATGGCTTCCTGCAAAACACGCTGGCAGCCCGTGATCAGCAAATACGGTATAACTCCTGAATTCGTACCAGTAGCAACTCTTTCAGACTTGTTGACCCACGCACAACGGACAGCCTGTTTGACTTTTGTACTCAAATGCATTCTGCAATTCTGCATCTCTCAGCTTTTTCTAAATGGTATTTTTTATATATATTTTCTGGTTTTAATTTAAAAACCAAACATTTCTGTTCGAAAAGGCTTTCCCCCCCCCCCGCACTGGCAAAAAACAAGCTAATCCTAAATTGACAAGGAAAAAAAAAATACGCTTGGATTTCATGTTTTCTTTTCAGCCACCCGTTCTAGAGTTTGAAAATATATACAAGTTGATTGATAAAATATTTCAGATTACTTCAGTGTAACGTGTACGATGTTATAACTGGAAATGGAATTAAAATATTTCTACCTGTCCCTTTTTTTTTTTTCCAAGCCTTCCCTCCAGTTAAGCGATCGGTAACATCAACACACGAGACTTGACTGTGATAGCTTCATATATTTTATATAGAGAAAATATAGAAGAATAATTTTTTTTACAATTTATTTGAAATAATACAAGAATACAGTGTGCAAAATCATAGGAGCAAAACATGTAAGACGTACATATCAGGTGCTGAAATTTCTGGTGATTCTTGGCAGAAACCACACTATTTAGTAATATTAAAAAGCTATGTTTTGTAAATGTTCACAGCAAAAAGTAGCCATAGATCGAATATATCTGCTCTGTTTTTAGATAGATGGAGGGGGGGGGAGAAAAATAAAATAAAAGTAAAGTGCAAATATTGCACCGAAAATAAGTGCAAGGTTTGTCCCCACCGTTAAAAAAAAAAAAAAGGATGTGGCAAAATAAAATCTTTTAAAATACGCAACATAGGGAAAAAAATTAATTAAATGAAGGTATTAACGAAAGCACCATTCGTCTTGAACAATGCAATCTGCTCGTGGGTTTAATCATCTTTTTCCAATGCAGCTCAGGCTTCTCGCCAGCCTTTTACCATGGGAAGGCACCCCCAAATATAAATTATCCATGTGACACCTTCCCATATCGAAAACAATCTGCTACATATAGTGTACATTATACTATTCGCTTTGCCCCACGTTCCGATACTCCGTTGGCACTGGGCAAAACGAGAAGTTCATCTATTTATTGTCAGAAAAATCCCCAGCTTGCCAAAATTTTGTAGTTCATTACATAGTTTGTGCAACACGTATTAATCAGCAATAGGAATTGTACTATAAAACAGATGTTAACATGTTCTAAACTTCCCCTTTTTTTGTGCATTTTTCTTTTATTTTTGTCCTTAGAAAACAAAACACTTTTTATACAAGATTCTCTTCTTCCTAATATTCCTTAGCACCACAGGATATCCGTATTCAAGCTTGTTACACCTGATAAGATATATATATATATGTGTGTAGTTTGGAAGGAAAAATAATAATAAGGCAATTTGGTTGGTTGGTTGGTGGTGGTTGTTTTTTTTTTTAAAAAAATACGTTGATACTTTTAGCTTGCTTAACGCTCTACTGTAATAAGCAAAACTTCATTCCTAAGTGACCCCGTGATGCCCCGTGTTATTATAGTCACACCGCCACAACGAATCACGAAGCCTTGATCGTGCCTTCCACCACCACGGATTGATTAGAATTCGAACTCGGTGCTACTGGGACCCCTGCGACAAAAGACAAGACAGATGAAAACGCTCATTAAAGCCAAAAGACAAGGGACGACATTGGTGCGCGGAAATACGAATTACGTGTTCTTGGTCCAATTTTCCTAACAGCCGCCCCCCCCCCCCAAATTAAAGTGGACATAAAGAACATGCTGCAGGCTTGGCTCTAGTAAATTAACAAGTAGTCCTCGATTTACGAGCGCAACTGGAGTCCGTAATTTCTGTTGCTAAGCAAGACGGTTGTTGATATGATTCCCCCCCCCCATGTTATGACCTTTTTTGCCAGTTGTTCAATGAATTACTGCAGCGGTTAGGTCAGTTCAGTGAATATGGCTTCCCCATTGACTTTGCTTGTCGAAAGGTCACAAAAATTGGGGGGAGGTCACGGGACACCCCCCCAGGACCATTGGAACAGGCATGAATGCGAGTCAGTTGCCAAGGCTCTTCGTTTTGGTCATGTGACCCACAGGGACGCTGCTAAGTGTGGAAAATGGTCATCAGTCACTTTTTCCAGCGCTGCGCTAACTTTGAATGATCACTAAACAAATTAAGGGGGGGGGAGGTCATGTTATTCTCCAAAGCACCAGAGGGAAGGACGAGAAACAACGGATGGAAACTGATCAAAGAGAGAAGCAACCTGGAATTAAGGAGAAACTTCCTGACAGCGAGGACAATTAACCAATGGAACAGCTTGCCACCAGAAATCGTGGGCGCTCCATCACTGGAGATTTTAAAGAAGAGACTAGTTCAGGGATATGCAACCTTGGCTCTTTTATGACTGGTGGACTTCAACTCCCAGAATTCCTGAGCCAGCCTGGCTCAGCTTGGAAACCTCTCCCTTTCCCCTCAGCCTGGCTGGCTCAGGAATTCTGGGAGTTGAAGTCCACCAGTCATAAAAGGGCCAAGGTTGCCTACCCCTGGACTAGACAGTCACTTGTCTGAGATGATATAGGTTCTCCTGCTGGGGGCTGGACTAGAAGACTTCCAAGGTTCTGTTCTGTTCTATTCTGTTATTCTATTCTGTTCTGTTCTGTTCTATATTCTGTTCTATTCTATTCTATCCTATCCTATTCTATATTCTGTTCTATTCTATTCTATTCTATCTTATCCTATTCTTTATTCTGTTCTATTCTATTCTATCTTATCCTATTCTTTATTCTGTTCTATTCTATTCTATTCTATATTCTGTTCTATTCTATATTCTGTTCTATTCTATTCTACGTTCTGTTCTATTCTATATTCTGTTCTATTCTATTCTATCCTATTCTATATTCTGTTCTATTCTATTTATTTATTTATTAGACTTATATACCGCTTTGAGTGCAAGCACTCTCTAAGCGGTGTACACCAGTAAGCAATGTATATATATATATTTACATTGCCCCCAACAATCTGGGTCCTCATTTTACCTACCCCGGAAGGATGGAAGGCTGAGTCAACCTTGAGCCGGTGAGATTTGAACCGCTGACCTGCTGAACACAATCAGCTAAAGTGGCCTGCAGTACTGCACTCTAACTGCTGCGCCACCTCGGCTCTTCTATTCTATTCTATTCTATTCTATTCTATTCTATTCTATTCTATTCTATATTCTGTTCTATTCTATTCTGTTCTATTCTATTCTATCCTATTCTATCCCATATATTCTATTCTATTCTATTCTATATTCTGTTCTATTCTATTCTATTCTATTCTAATTCTGTTCTATTCTATATTCTGTTCTATTCTATTCTATTCTAATTCCCTATGCCCTTCATCCCAATTCTGGCAGGTTGAAAAGTCAGGTTTGACCTATATTTGTCAAACATACAAATGCATACAAACTAATGATATTCCAGATTATTCATATGCTTTGGGAGATTGGAATTGGGGAGGGCGACACACACCCTATCGTATTTCTTAAAATATAGGTTTATTAAATGAAATAATAATAATAATAATAAATAATAAAAAACTTGTACTCCTGGATACCTGCAGCATTTCAGACTACAATGACTGGTCTCTATAAGGGGGTGGTGGTGGTGGTGTCAAAACTTTCAGTCAGGCGTGGGAAGTAAGAGGTGCAATTTCAACTACAGATAGTCCTCGACTTGCAGCAGTTCACTTAGGGACTGTTTGAAGTTGCAACGGCACTGGAAAAAGTGACATGGTCCGTGTCTACTTCTGGTAGGTCTTCTGGAATAACCCTGTTACTCTTCCAAGGATCCCCTGGAACAGGAGAGGGTGTCTCCTTCGAGATCTAGACAGGAAAGGTGGAGGCTTGTAGAATGCTGGATTTTACTAACAGTTTCTTCCGGTAAGACGTATTCTACAACAGAGGTCCCCAACCTTTGGTTTGCCAGGGACCGGTTCCGTAGAGAGAGGTTTTTCCACGGACCGGAGGGGGCATGGTTTTGTGTGCTGTCTGCATCCCACGGATGAGGCTTCGCTTGTTTGTGTGGTGCCGGTCCACGGCCTGGGGGTTGCAGACCCCCATTTTACAGTACACCAAGATCTATCTATAGCTCTATCTATCTATCTATCTATCTATCTATCTATCTATCTATCTATCTATCTATCTATCATCTCTCTATCATTCTATCATCTCTCAACTCTCATCTATCATCTCTCTATCATCTATCATCTCATCTCTATCATCTATCATCTTTATGATCTATCATCTCTGTCTATCATCTCATTTATCTCTCTATCATCTATGATAGAGATGATAGAGGATAGAGATGATAGATAGATGATAGATAGAGACAGACAGATGACAGACATGATAGATAGATAGATGATAGAGAGATAAATGAGATGATAGACAGAGATGATAGATCATAAAGATGATAGAGAGATGATAGAGATGAGATGATAGATGATAGAGAGATGATAGATGATAGAGAGTTGAGAGATGATAGAATGATAGAGAGATGATAGATAGATAGATACTATCATGTCTGTCATCTGTCTGTCTCTATCTATCATCTATCTATCATCTCTATCCTCTATCATCTCATCTCTCTATCATCTCTCTATCTATCTATCTATCTATCTATCTACCTACCTACCTACCTACCTATCTATCTATCTATCTATCTATCTATTTATCATGTCTGTCTGTATCTATCTATCTCAATAGATAAATAGATGATAGATAGATAGATGATATAAAGAGATAGATAGATAGATAGATAGATAGATAGATAGATAGATAGATAGATAGATAGATAGATAGATAGATAGGAAAGGGCGACAGTAGAAAACAACGTACTGAATTTGTTCGTTTCCGTTTCCAGCAATCAGGATTCAAGCGTTTCTGTTCTTCAGCCAAGGCCTTGGCTTCTAACGTGTACATCCGTCTTTCCTCGTTTTTCATTTTCTTCCACCTGTCTCCAAGTATGACGCTTATGGCTCTGCAGAAGAAATATATCAGGAGAAGACTCAATTCAAGCCAGCAATAATGGAATGTCAATTTCCCTATTTCCTTACCGGGCGGGGGGGGGGGGGAAGGGATCCAGGAAACGCTTCAGCACTTGATTATTTCTATCCTCGGCGCATTTTTTTTTTTAACTATTCCATAATACTCTGATCGTAAGCGGGAGTTGTGCAACTCTTTGAGATTAATGTTATGTCTAGGGTTATGTTTCAAAAGCCTTCACAAAACTGGAGGGGTGTTTTTTTTTCAGGAACACTGTACACCTCTCGATCTCGGCGCTGAGTTGGAATACACAGGTCGCCCTCAACTTACAACAGTTCGTTTAGCGGCCGTTCAAACTGACAACGGTATGGGAAAAAGCGGCTTTTTCACACTTATGACCATTGCAGCATTCTCCATGGCCATGTGGTTAAAATTCAGACCCTTGGCAACTGGTTTGTATTTATGATGGTTGCCGTGTCCCTGGGGGGGGGGTCACGCGATCCCCTTTTGCGACCTTCCGACAAGCAAAGTCGACGGGGGAAGCCGGATTCACTTAACAACCGTGTTGCTAACTTGACAGCAGCGCTTGGCTCAACCGCTGTGGCAAGAAAGCTCGTAAAATGGGGGCAAAACTCCCTTAGCGCCCGTCTCTCTTAGCAACGTAAATTCTGGGCTCAGCTCGTCGTAAGTCGAGGACTACCTGTATTTGATCTAGGCCTCCAGTAAGGCTAGGTTGATGGACTAACAAGGAACAATTTGCATGTTTAATATTGTGCAACGACGCCCCGTCCATACATCTCTGTGCATTTATTCTGCATGAGAGTCAGGATGTCCATAACCATCTGCCTAATAGTTGATGGTGGACCAAATAATAATAATAATAATAATAATAATAATAATAATAAAAAGTTGGAAGGGACCTTGGTGGTCTTTTAGTCCAACCCCCTGCTCAGGCCAGAAACCCTATACCATTTCAAACAAAATAAAAATAAAATAAATAAAGCCCAGAAGAACTACATGCTGTCCTCGGCTTACGACCACAATTGAGCTGAACATTTATGTTTGGCCTAGACCAGTGTTTCTCAACCTTGACAATTTTAAGGCATGTGGACTTCAACTCCCAGAATTCCACAGCCAGCAATGGGAGTTGAAGTCCACATGCCTTAAAATTGTCAAGGTTGAGAAACACTGGCCTAGACATTGGTTGAGTTTTATGACTTTTCTTTGCCACAGTTTTTAAATGAATCACTGCAGTTGTTAGTAACCTGTTACTAACCTGGTTGTTAAAGGCATCTGGCTTCCCCATTAGGTCACAAAAGGGGACACTGTAACCGTCACAACTATGAGTCAGTTGCCAAGCATCTGAATTATTTATCACATGACCGTGGGGAGGCTACAATGGTTGTAAGTCCGAAAAACAGTCGTAAGTCACTTTTTCGTTGGCGTAGTAGCTTCGGTCATTAAACAAACGGTAAAAGTTAAGTTTTGTCCCATTTTACGATTTTTCTCGCCACGTTTGTTAAGAGAATCATAAAAGTTGTTAAATCAGGAACACGGTTGTTAAGTTAATCTGACTTCCCCATTTGATTACACCTGTGCTATTTGTCAGTTTTTTTCATTTTAATAGAGTTTATCTAGAATCTATTTACTGGCATCTATCCTAACTCCATCCCTATAATGTTTGGAGCCATTGAATGATAAAATCCAAGCTAAGTATGTAAGCTTGCGTAAATTGAAATACCTGGATGCATTTCGCTCGCTCATTACATTTCAAGTTGACAGTACACATTCTGCGGTCTAAAATAAGGTTTTACTGCAAAATCTAAAGACAACGAATCTTTATTTCGTCAACAGCAGGCCAGAGGTGAATATACATCATATATGCACATCATATATACGTATGTACATCAGAACGAGGAGGTCCTTTACCTGTTATCTTTTCCTGGGTACATTTGGGTATATTCCACTCTGTATTTTTTGGCAAAAAGCATGAAGGCATTCATTGGTCTTTTGCATTTGTTGGGGGAAGTGGCACTAACAGTACTTGCAGTCCCTGAGTTGTGGTTTTTGCCAGATTTACTGAACACGGAGGACGTCGGTGTCGGCGGTGCAGGCCCAAAGTCGGATCTTTCAAAGTCTTGGCTCCCAGACCCCCCGCAGGATAAAGACGCGCGCCTTTGACGAGCCATGCTGCTTAGCACGTAGACTGCGGACGAGTCCAGGGGTGTAAAATCGTAACTGGAAAAAAAATGTCGCTTTAGAAACGAATCCGGGGCTTACTCGCCAATAGTACCTAACGACAGATCCATAGAAGAGAATATCTGCAGCTGAGGATTGGACTGTGGGGCTCCCTCAGCTGGGTGGTTTCCTTGCAGACGTTTCATGACCCAACTAGGTAACATCATCCGTGCTAGAAGGGAGGGGGGTTGTGGAGAGGAGGAGGAGGGGGAGGAGGAGGAAGAGGACTATGGGGTCGTTGGTGCTCTCTGAGCTTGGTTGTTTTCTTACAGACATTTCATGACCCAACTAGCTAACATCATCAGTGCTAGAAGGAAGGGGGGGTTGTTGAGAGGAGGAAGGGAAGGAGGAGGAGGACTGTGGGGTTCTTAGTGCCCTCTGAGCTGGGTTGTTTTCTTGCAGACATTTCATGACCCAACTAGGGAACGTCATCAGTGCTAGGAGGGAAGGTTTGTGGGGAGGGGGAGGGGGAGGACTGTGGAATCCTTGGTGCTCTCTGAGCTTGGTGGTTTCCTTGACCCAACTAGGTAACATCATCTGTGCTAGAAGGGAGTGGGGTTTGGTCTCTAAGGATCTTGCCCTGTCAGTGGTGGAAGTGTTCTTGAGCAGACCATTTATATATGAACAGAGAGCAAACCCCACTCCCTTCTAACACTGATGATGTTACCCAGTTGGGTCATGAAATGTCTGCAAGAAGCTCAGGCAGCACCAAGGACCCCACACATAACAACGTAGTTTTACTACCCATGCTACCGTCTTTTAAGTGACAGATTAGCCCATTTTTGTTACCAGGAAACCCGGCATCGTATAAAAAAAATGCAAATGACTTTAAAGTTTGATTAAATAAGCTTAAAATTATTCCTATTCTACTTTCAGAACTGTAGCTGAGGAACTAAATAAATAATCTTTGCACGGAATACTTTTAAACGTGGGCTTCCAACTTAAAAGAGACCGTTTGCAGAGTCTAAAATTGGAAGTCTTCCGCCCTCTAGTGGAAGAAGTTTAATCGGTCTGTAATTTGTAAGGATACTACAGGTGAAGCTAGAATTTTCAATTAAATAAGTATATACTCCAAAACAGCATTAAAAACTTCCTTTAGAATATACCAGTTTAAAACAACATGTTTAAAAAGAGCGTATGCATTAATTGAAATAGCTTAATTTTAGGGAGGTGGGGTTTATAATCCAATTTGTTTGCTCTTACTCAGCGTTGAAATATACTCCTATATGTAGGTCTTTGGTTATTCGGGTTTTCTCCCATGTAAAATTGGACACTTCCAATTTTACGTGGGAGAAAACCTGAATAACCAAAACCTACATACAAACACCCGCGAAAACCTCAGAAAACAAATACTCAGTTTTACATTTAGTCTCTGCTTTTTAAGATTTACCTTTTGAATGTATCAAAAACACCAGAATCATCAAAGTTTATGGCCTCAGGGTGTCCACGAGGTAGACAGATGTCGCCAACGTGCATTTCACAACATGGAATGCCATGCTGGACCACAGTCAAACTTGGATAAAAAGAAGACCAACCTGAACAAAATAGAAATAATTAAGAGGGATGCTACGTGGCCTTCAGATCCAGCAATGTCCAAAACTAGATGAGTTTAGCCAAAAGGGAAGGAAGCAGCGGTGACATGAGTTCTACCCGGCCTTGGAAATGGGAAAACGACAAACGGTTAATGGAAGAGAAATGTATTTTTTTATTATTTATTTATAACCCATCTTTAATATTTGTAGAAATAATTCAAGGAGGCAAACATGTCCAGTACACCTTCCTCTTTCTTATTTTCCACACAACAACCTTGTGAGGTGGGTTGGCCCAAGATCCACCCACTGGTTTTTGCGGCTACGGCGGGACTTTGAACTCGACAGTCTCCATTCCTACAATCTGGTATCTTAACCATTAGACCATTTTTTTTCCTGAGAAACTGTAAAGCTGAAGAAAGAAACTCCAAAATAATGATTTGGTCTGGGGGAAAAAAAAAACTCCAGGCAGACTTCCCAAATTCAGTTAATTCTAGGCCACGAAAACAAAGATTGAATTTAACAATGGTGTTATTAACTTGAGAACTGCACTGATTGACTTAACAGTTGCTGGAATTGGGTATGTCCAGTTTAATGAAGAGAAGGACGAGGGGGGACGTGATAGCAGTCTTCCAGTATCTCAGGGGCTGCCATAAAGAAGAGGGAGTCAAGCTATTCTCCAAAGCACCTGAAGGCAGGACAAGAAGCAACGGATGGAAACTAATCAAAGAGAGAAGCAACCTAGAACTAAGGAGAAACTTCCTAATAGTGAGAACAATTAACCAGTGGAACCACCTGCCTCCAGAAGCGGTGAATGCTCCAACACTGGAAGTTTTTAAGAAGAGACTGGACAGCCACTTGTCTGAAATAGTATAGGGTTTCCTGCCCGAGCAGGGGGTTGGACTAGATGACCTCCTAAGTCCCTTCGAACTTTATTATTATTATTATTATTATTAATCTACTGTGACAAGAAAAATCATAAACTGGGGCAAAATTCACTTAACGACTGTCTCGCTTAGCAACAGAAATTTTGGCCTCAATTGGGATGGTAATTCAAGGACTACCTATATAGGAATGTTCTTCCCCTCCCCCCCCCCTTCCATTGTGGATGAAAAACCGGAACATTTTCTTACCTTTATTTTTAACATAGAAGGGGTGATCTAGTCTGCACTCCACAGTGAGTAAATCCTTGGCTGCTGTGCCAGGATCAAAAGTCAGCTTGAGTACTGACTCACCAAACGAAACGCTCTCTTCATGCGAGATCAGTTTCAATCCGTCAGCGGCGTAGCCCTGCGGAAACACAACCGTTAGCCGAGAGCCGCGTCGCAGTCTCTCTCTCCCATCTAAGCCACTTCCTTGTTTTCTACGAAATTAAAGGCTTCAATCATTAGGGTTTTCAAGGCGACTGCACTGCTTGCCGGATCAACCACAAGGGGCAGGAGTTGCTACAAACTACACTGAGTACAAATGAATCAGCACTTTAGGAAACAGACACACACACACACAGACACACACACACATATAATAAAATTTGGATTGCTAACAAAGAATTAAGGGAGAATGGGACAGCTATTTCGAGTTTCTTAACTCTCTTCAGCCAAACATACCCTTCTGAGATTCGAGCCTGGGCTGTGTGCATGTTAGGCAGCTGTTTGGCTGAAGAGAGTTAAGAAACTCGAAATAGCTATCCCATTTTCCCTTAATTCTTTGTTAGCAATCCAAATTTTATAATATAAATGATGTCGCAGTTGCGACTGCTGCCTGTGGATGGCTCTGGATTGAGCTGATATAGGCAAAAAAAAAGAAAAGAAAAAGAAAGAAGATTTCTTTCTCCCATATTTGGCCCGACAGGGTGCATCAAGAAACACTCAAGATAGATAGATAGAAGGATAGATAGATAGATAGATAGATAGATAGATAGATAGATAGATAGATAGATAGATAGATAGATAGATAGATAGTAAAGTACAGCCATGTGATTGACTGCTCATCTGCTGGTGCTGGGGAAATTGCAACACTCCGGGGTGAGTAAGCAAGCAGCAATCTCCCTATCATGTCACAATGCTATTCTCAGTCATTTCTGTGATGGGAATTACTTCACTGCATTTAGTCGATTTGCAAAAATGCTTTCCCTTCGCATAAATGCTTCCCGGTTGCAGGAATTGGGTGAGGCCAGTCTAGAGGAAAGGAGGACCAGGGTTGACAAGATAGCGGTGTTCCGGTATTTGAGGAGCTGTTGCAAAGAGGAGGGGGTCAACTTATTTTCCACAGCTCCAGAAGGCAAGGCAAGAAACGATGGATGGAAATTAATCAAGGAGAGAAGCAACTTGGAATTAAGGAGAAATTTCCTAATAGGGAAGACAATTAACCAGAAGTCACCAGAAGTTGTAGGTGCTTCATCACTGGAAGTTTTGAAGAAGAGATTGGATAGCCACTTGTCACAAATGGTATAGGATCTCCTGCCTGAGCAGGGGGCTGGACTAGAAGACCTCCAAGGTCCCTTCCAGCAATATTCTGATCGATTTTCCTCTTATAAATTGCAATAAGAAAAAAAAAAAAACCTCAGAACTTACTTTATAAGCACCCACCGAATCATCAGCTTGGTTTCTGCAGCTGGCCAATCCAGCAAAATCTTCAACATCTATCCATTCTTTATTGCGTCCTTTGTGGAAGCATAAACGTGTTCCTAATTTTTTTTTTTAAAAAAAAAATTTAGAAAAAAGAAAAGAACTCAGCGTAACCGTAAAGATAAACCTGAGTGTTAAACCCAGTCATATAACGGGAGTGTGTTTTACCTTTAAGGAAACAGTGCCAAACAGTTGGAGGCCAAGAGTGGCACCATCCCAGATCATCATCGTCTGACAAGGATGACATACAGAAAATGCCAGACTCCGATTCACTGTTTGTCTGTTGAAAAAAAAAAAATAAAACCACAGTTTGCACGTATAGATTTCTGTTGTCTGTTCGCACAAATGGTTGATTCAGGGGACTCCCTGAAACAGCAGACTTTCCGGAGTTGTTTTTTTACTGAACCATTTCCGTGCCTTTCCTGCGTAGTCCTAAATTCTATATTTTTTTTTAAATTATGCTTAGTAGCCTTCCTACATTCCTTATATAAACACGCAGCATAATAATTACTAGTCCTCAGTGTATTTTCTTTGTTTGCTTTTTGTTTTATTGTTCTATTATTTTGAGTTTCGCTGTGTTTAAACATCCTTTTTATTTATTTAGCAGCACTAGGATGAGATAGGTGCCAAATAATAATAATTGCTGTTATTATTATTGTTAATAATAATAGTCATAATAATGATGATGATGATGGTTGATTTTTTTCTCTTTAAAGTCTAATCCTTTAAGGCAGTGGTTCTCAATCTGTGGGTCGGGACCCCATTTGGGGTCGAACGACCATTTCACGGGGGTTGCCAAACCATGCTGTCCGCCATTTTTTTCCCTTTTCCCTAGCTGTCCTACTCCCTCTTATTTGTGGCCACACCCACTTGGAGGTCACCACAACATGGGGAACTGTATTATGGGGTCGCGGCATTAGAAAGGTTGAGAACCACTGTGCTAAATAAATAAAGCTGTGAAGGAGTACCATACAAAAGTCATGCTTTATGAGGGTTCCTTTTTTTAAAAAAAAAGTGTTTCTGATCTTCAGCAACTTCAACACACGGAATTTACCCTTTCGTGTCTGATTGGCGTTTCCTCCACGTGGTGCTTGGGAAAAACTGTCTCGCTCGGACAGGATTCTGGCGGTGGGCGTGCATAGGAATGTAAACTTTTGCTTGTGGCTAGCAAGTGAACGGGAGATGACCTAAGAAAGGATGATAAAACAATGCGTGAACGGTTGCTGATCAAGGAAGGGAAGAAGGTAGACAAAGGACAACAGGTTAGCGATTCTGTCACACGGTGTGAAAACGCCTTTGGTTATTCCTTGAACATCGTAACCCACGTCGGTGGTTCTGAAACGAGTTCATTCCGAGTATCCATCGTTCAGGCTTGTTTTTGAGCAACAGAAAATTTCTCGAGAGGGTTACTTTTATCCGCAAATATCTGCTCACATTTCAAATCGTTACTACCGTTTCTTTTCATTCGGTTACAAAAAAGACAAGGGCACAAAAGAATCTGGTAGAGCAGTGGTTCTCAACCTTTTTAATGCCGCGACCCCCCCCAACCGGTCGTAAGACGAGGACTACTCCACCGGTCTTAAGTCGAGGACTACTCAACTGGTGCAGCACCGTTTGCAGAATGGGACTTTTGGTGGGCTCAGCAAGGCAGAGACAGCCTGGACAATTCCTATTGGCTTTTGAAAGCCAATAGAATTAGACTCGAGAGTCTATTCTATTGGCTTTCAAAAGCCAATAGAATACAAGGGAGTAGCACAGCTAAGGAAAAGGGGGAAAAAATGGCGGACTGCGTTGTTTGGCGACCCCCGTGAAATGGTCGTTCGACCCCCAAATGGGTCCCGACCCACAGGTTGAGAACCGCTGTGGTAGAGCAAAACAGCTAATTATTCAATTAATTCATGAAAATTATTTCTCTACTAAGCATCCCGTTATGGAATCCTTGGTGCTCTCTGAGCTTGCTTGTTTCCTTGCAGGCACTTCCACTGCCCAACTAGTTAACCTCAGTAGCAACAAGGGCAGAAGATGTTATAACTTAACCTGGTCCGGTGAGGAAGTGTCTGCAAGAAAACAGTCCAGCCAAAGAGCGCTGAGGACTCTGCAGCTGGAGATATATTTTTCTCCTGGAACACCCCATTATCTCGAGACCAAATATTCTAATCAACGGTCCTATTTACAGAAGAGAGTTGGTGCTCCTTTTAGGAAAAGCTAGCTACGTATTGCTTCTACGTTCCCAGAAAATAATTAACAGATCCATCTCATCAATGGGGTACTTTTCGTTCAGCAAAGAACAGTGAGAAACAATTGCAGAACCGCTTCTCTAGTTTGCAACAAAGATGATTAGGGGACTTGAGGCTAAAACATATAAGCAATAGTTGCTGGAATTGGGTGTGTCTAGTTTAATGAAGAGAAGGACGAGGGGGACGTGATAGCGGTCTTCCAATATCTCAGGGGCTGCCCCAAAGAAGAGGGAGTCAAGCTATTCTCCAAGGCGCCTGAAGGCAGGACGAGAAGCAACGGATGGAAACTCATCAAGGAGAGAAGCAACCTAGAACTAAGGAGAAACTTCCTGACAGTGAGAACAATTAACCAGTGGAACAACCTGCCTCCAGAAGCTGTGAATGCTCCAACCCTGGACGTTTTTTAAGAGACTGGACAGCCATTTGTCTGGAATGGTATAGAGTTCCTGCCTGAGCAGGGGGTTGGACTCAGACCTCCAAGGTCCCTTCCAACTTTATTACTACTACTACTACTATTATTATTACTTTTTTTGCACCAGTTTGATAAAGAATCCTGGAGGGATCTCAAAGCATGAATACTGCATGCATACATGCAGTCAGGACAGAAGCCTAAGACTGAAAATCAGGCTTGTCAGATGCTATATTTTTTGTATCCTGCTCTACGGAGTAGAGAGTTGGTCTCTGACAGAAGGCCACCCGAAGAGACTAGATCAGTGGTTCTCCACCTGTGGGTCGGGACCCCATTTGGGGTCGAACGACCATTTCACGGGGGTCGTCAAACAACACAGTCCACCATTTTTTCCCCCTTTTCCTTAGCTGTGCTACTCCCTTTTATTCTATTGGCTTTGGAAAGCCAATAGAATAGACTCTCTTGAATAGAGTTTAATTCTATTGGCTTTCCAAAGCCAATAGGAATTGTCCAGGCTGTTTCTGCCCTGCTGAGCCCGCCAAAAGTCCCATTCTGGAAACGGTGCTGCACCAGTTGAGTAGTCCTTGACTTACGACCGGTTGGGGGTCGCGGCATTGAAAAGGTTGAGAACCACTGGACTAGAAGCATTTGAAATGTGGATTTACAGGTGGCTGTTACGTATAAGCTGGGTTGACA
The DNA here is from genome assembly GCF_016545835.1 of Crotalus tigris. NCBI lineage: Eukaryota > Metazoa > Chordata > Lepidosauria > Squamata > Viperidae > Crotalus > Crotalus tigris. Next base: position 1,131,874 of record NW_024097074.1, on the reverse strand, counting down.
AGATCAGAAATGAGGAGGTGATAAGCCACCTGGAAAAGCCCAGGGAAATCATCAAAACAATTAAAAAAACAAAAATTATAATATTTCGGACATGTGATGCGACGCCCAGAAGAAATATGGCATGCTCCATTTAATCCTCCAGGGAAAGATGGAAGGCAAACGAGGTCCAGGCAGAAGAAGAACATCGTGCCTTCCAAATCTAAAGGACTGGTTTGGACAAAACTCAGCAGCCCTTTTTCGTGCGGCTGCTGATAAAAACAGGATCGCCAACATGATCGCCAACGTCCGATAACGGATATGGCACAAGAAGAAGAAGAACTTATTTATGTGTGGCACTTTTTTTGGATCTTATTTTCTCTCGCATCAGGACGGTAATCTTTAGTTTTTCATACGCAGATCCCCCGTTCTGAGAGTTATAATTTGATGGCGCGTTACACCGTGTCCTTCTTTTAATGCTTTCACAGCTGATTTAGTGGTTCCGTTGCACCAAAGCATGTATTTTCAGCAAGTTAAGTCGGAATATTTTTTAAAAAATGAAAGCTATTCATCCAGTTGGCAAGCTACCAGCGCCTTCGTTCTAGTGCCCTTTGAGTGACAGCAGAAAAAGGTTTCCAAGATATACCGACTTGATTGACTGTCTTACCCGTCACGCACTACTACAGAGAGAGGGAGGGCCCTGCAAGTTCTCAGTAGCTCTCAGTAGTTATCAGCTCTGCAAGTTAGATGTGTGGACTCAAGTACCCCTATTGTTGCGTTTACAGTGTGATTAAAAACAGGGCAGCTCCAAAATGACGTACAGGTATTCTATGTCCTCGACTTACAGCCACAATTGAGCCCAAAATTTCTGTTGCTAAATGAGGTAAGTAAGCAAGGGGAATTTTGCCCCGTTCTGCGACCTTTCTTGCCAGTTGTTAAGTGAACCACCGCAGTTGTTAAGTTAGTCACACGGTGGTTAAGCGAATCTGGCTTCCCCCACTGACTTTGCTTGTCAGAAAGTCCCCAAATGGGGGTCACGTGACCCCCCCCCAGGACACGGCGACCGTTGTAAACATGAGCCAGTTGCTAAGCGGCCGAATCCCATGGGGATGCAAGTGTGAAAAACGGTTATAGGTCCCTGCTTTTAGTGTTGCTGTACCTTCAAACGGTCCCTAAACGAACGGCTGTAAGACGAGGACTCCCTCCAGCTGCGTAAGGGCGATTCGTTATTCCCTTTACACTTTGCAGACTACATCAAAGTCAGAATACCAGTTACGTACGAAATCTCCCAACGGGAATGAAGAAAATAATAAAACCGCCACCTCCGCCCTCGCAGACACCTGCGTGCCTACGTAATACTCTCCGCCTTTTAATGCAAAACAGGTCTAGCCGATCATAGAGAACAACGGTAACCATAATACCCCGTACGTGTTATAAAACGAGCACTGCATGAGAGGACTCTGCGGGCTAGTGGCGATGTTTGCCAGCTCCGTCAGCCAGTTCACTCCGTCCTCGCACGGGGAAGCACTTTCTGGGCTGCTGCCTGAGGTGTGCTGGTTCCAAGAAGGCCTTGTGTATTCCTGATGTGAGATATTAGCGCTCAGCTGGAAGAGGGCGGGTGGGGTAGAGTCGCTGTGAACCGCCTGCAATTCCGGAAGATCATCTGCCAATGGAAACGGGCAGGGTCAAATCCATTCCTACAAACAGCCATAGCATTTAGGCTTACGTACCTGACAGCGAGAACAATTAACCAGTGGGAGGACTGGCCTCCAGAGGTAGTGGATGCGCCAACACTGGAAGTTTTCAAGAAGAGACTGGACAACCAGTGTAGGGTATTCTGCTTGAGCAGGGGGGCTGGACTAGAAGACCTCCAAGGTCCCTTCCAACTCTCTTATTCTGTGCTTTGCAGCCCTCTCTAAGCAGTTTACAGAGTCAGCCTATTGCCCCCAACAATCTGGGTCCTCATTTGACCAAGCTGGGAAGGACGGAAGGCTGAGTCATCTCTGAGCCCCATCGGGATCAAACTCCAGGCTGCGGGCAGAGTTGGTCTGCCATTTTGCACTTTAACCGCTGTGCCACTTAATCAAACTAGCCCAACGTAAGAATAAGATCCACCCCCTTCCTTAAGCCTAGGAAAAAAAATATTTTCTAGGGTTAGGTTAGCGGTGGCGAACCTATGGCACGGGTGCCAGAGGCGGCACTCAGAGCCCTCTCTGTGGGCACGCGCGCCGTCACCCCAGTCCTAGGCTTTCAGCTGGGTTTTATAAAATCTTTTTGCTTTAGGCCTCCGCCGTGTGGGGAAAAAAAAAAGGTTCAATCAATCAATTTCAACTTCTCGCGGGGAAAAAAAAGATCTCGCAAAGTTGGAATTGATTGAACTTTTTAGTCCCACCCAGTCTGCCGTTACCACTGCAGTCACGCCCACCCAATGGGCCACGCCCACCCAATGGGCCACACCCACCTGGCACTCAACAATGCATAAGTGGGTTTTGGGTTGCAGTTTGGGCACTTGGTCTCTAAAAGGTTCGCCATCACTGGGTTGGGTCTTTTGAATGACTATGCTAACCTACTACTCAATTTCAGAAAAAGATTGTGGTGTCTTGTGAAGAAACCCAAACTCTTGTTTCTTCTTACATAAGGCCAGTGTAAAAAGAAGGGATTGACATATAAATTCAAGACTATCTGGACTGAGCATGTATTCTACTGTAAAACAGAAGAATCCAAAGGAAGCTACTTAGGAGGAAAAAAAAGCTGGGAAGAAAAGTCAGTCCCATAAACCTTTCGGAGAAATATAACAACAGAGGCTAAATATTTCACATTCAGTTAACAGCGTACAACAGATACCATCTATTTCATGCTTACCTCGGACTGAGAATGAAAACAACCATTTCCCTTCTTCATGAAAACTGCCTAAAATTCTCAAGTAAACAGCTTCTCATTTGAATTTACAATGCTAAACAATGCACAGCTAAAAACAAAATTTGCACACTATTTCAATTTCACAAAGCAGCCCATCTCTCTTTGTTTAGACAAGTTCTCTCACTGAGTCAAAGTGAGACTTGATATGGAAGGGTTTTTTTTTAAAGAAAATTAAATTAATTGGAGTGTTTTGGCCTGGTAATCTCTGGAGTTTTGATGATCCAGTTTGAATAACCTGATTAGAATATTTCATTGCATGACATGTCACGTCGTGTCCTCCAGCATTTTCAAAAACCATGTGAAGATGCCACAAAAACAGAAAATTACAGAAGGTATGGAAAATAGCCACAAAATGTGATAATAGTCAGGCTCCAGGGTACGTATTTTAACTGCCTGAAGTATTTTAGTTGTCAATAATGAGTTTGGAATGAAAGGTTGCAGTGACCTATAATTTAGCTGAAAAAAATAGATATTTTTAGTCTGGGCTATTAATATAGCAGCAAACTACTCAGTTTTTTTTTAACATTGACACATTATCAGAATATGATATAATTTTGTCCACTTCAGGAACTGTAGGGATGAAACTATGGTTGATTTTCAATTACCCATTCCCACCTATCCTGAGTGAAAGAAGCTGTCATACAATGTTTGGATGAGATCGCAAACTAAAAATAAACCACAGAAATTAATTCCTCAAATATGGTTAATTCAGTTAGAGGGGGCCTTTAATCTGAGTGTGCCCAAGGTTTTTTGTTTTTTTTTTTTAAAGAGGACTAAGAAATTAGATCTCTGAAACTAAAATATTGGTGCAGTCTTTCACTTTTGAAAGCCAAAGTGAAATTTGGCGTTGGATTCCACAATGGGGGGAAAAAAATCACTTAGAACAAGGATCTCCAAACTTGGCAACTTTTAAGCCTTGGGGACTACAACTCCCAGAATCCCTCAGCCAGCCATGCTGGGAGTTGAAGTTCCACAAGTCTTAAAGTTGCCAAGTTCGGAAACGCCTTGCTTAGAATGTGTAGGGAAAGGTAATGTTTTAACTTTTAATTTATGAAACTCGGAAACCCTGAAATTATGAAAACGTGAAGACGTCATGTCTTCTTCATAAGGATCTCAAGCCCTTAGAACTTCGTGAACTTTTACATCCAGATTTCTTGACAGGACTGCAAAACTGGTTTGCTGCCATTGGTTTCCGGGAAGTTATTCTGTTTATTTTTATAATCCCTGGTTCTTTTCCACCAAGCTTCAGCCAGGACAATGATCTTGATTATAAACTATACGCGCTAGCCATCATCTTAAACTCGATATATTTTGTAATCTCTGGACTAGGAATACAAAATGGGAGGCCTCCGGGGTATGCAAGGCCTTCGGTTCACGAGCGGCCCGGGGAGGGATGGGGGTCTGTCAGGCCTCCCATTTCCCAAACTTCCATCAACCTTGGTGCTGCGTTCTCTACCAGCTCTTTCTCACGTATTAATCCTCCACATTGCCTTTCTCTCCTTCCATATGATACAGTTTATTTATTTATTTATTTATTTATGAGACTTATATACCGCTTTAAGTGCAAGCACTCTCTAAGCGGTGTACACCAGTAAGCAATGTATATATATATATTTACATTGCCCCCAACAATCTGGGTCCTCATTTTACCTACCCCGGAAGGATGGAAGGCTGAGTCAACCTTGAGCCGGTGAGATTTGAACCGCTGATCTGCTGAACACAGTCAGCTAAAGTGGCCTGCAGTAATTGCACCCTAACTGCTGCGCCACCTCAGCTCCTATCCAGTTCTTCTATCTTCTCTGCTTTCTCTGTAGTACTGTGTGGTCTGGAGGTATCATTGCTTCAGGCCGGAAGCCGGTGCAGAGAGTGGTGAGGACGGCAGAAAAAAATTAGTGGGAGTTGACTCCTATCCATTCCCTGGCATATGTAAGTGGTGCTTGAACAGGGTCCGCAGGATTGTCTGGGACGCTACACATTCTCTTCGCGACCCGTTTTCCTTGTTCCCTTCTGGGGCTTCGTGGTATCCGAAGCGGAACCTCCAGATTCAGTCACGGTTTTGTTCACTGGGAGGAAAGGTCGTAAAATGGGGCAAAACTCACTTTACAAAGGTCTCACTTAACAACAGAAATCCTGGGCTCAGTTGTGGTTGTCAGACGAGGGCTACCTGTGTCGGTTTTTAAAGGAGCTGTCCTTTCAAACGCAAGAATCTTTAATGGGTGCTTACCGAGTTCCATATGTTCGTCAGAAGATGCGTATCCAGGAGAAGACGGAATATTCTCGTTACATTTCAGCAAGTCCAGCGCCTCGTTCATTCCTCGTTCATTCATTCTCTTGTCCACCACCAGCAGGACTTTCTGCACCGTACTAGGCATCTGGTTTGTCTTCACTTCCCAAACCATTGTCGGGTGCTTCAAATTATCTGACTGAAGCAAAAAGGATTCACAGAGTTAGCTGAAGTATTCAGCAACAATTCACCCCGACCTATTTGCCATTTTAAGAACTCTGAGGGGGAAAAAATGCAAGGCTAAGCAGGAATGGAAATCTGGGATGAAAAAAAAAAAAATCTGGGAAAGGCCACAGCTGGCGATTTCAACATAAACATACAGCAATGTTGTGTTGTACGTCACTTTTAAGTCTTTTTTTTTTCTTCTAGAAAAGTTACAGGCAACCAGTGGGAGCAACATTAAAAATGGATTTGCGCAGTATTTTAATTGAGGACCGATAGCCTCCTGCAAGGCTAATAATAAACAAGTGATAGTTAATTCTTATTCTATTGGTAAGATTTATTATAAAATCACACAGCAAAAAAACAACAACAAACAAATCTGGTCCACATTCAAGGAAGTAAAATGACCTTTCGAAAAACTTGTCTTCTCTTCATAAGATTCTTGATTTGTTATAGCACACTGTACATTAGTGCAGGCATGTCTAACGTATAAAATGGTGGGAAAGAGACTTAAAGCATTATTGCACACCTAGAAAGTATGCCAGCTGAAACGTTCTTCATTTAATTATTTTTCCTATACTTCGTATTTTGTGTTTTTAATCATTTACTTTAACAGTTCAGTTTAGTTTGGAAATCCTAAAATATTCAATGCACCCCGTGATAAAGACAATAACCAGAACATCACGTATGGGAAGATGGGACAATATAAAATAAACAGAATATTTTCAAAGAGGTGACTCTTTGCTAAACCTGCTATGTAAAATGCTCCGTTTCCCACTGTTTAGAAGCCAAATATGTGACTGTTACATAAGCAAATCCCAGGTGATTTTAAGCAGCTGCAAGCACTATAGTAAACTTTTAATTCAAGTAAAAATGGCCAGATTCTTTAATAACATCACAGACATGTAAACCAAAGTACTGCAGCATCCTAAGCTGCCATGCACTGTTTGCTTATGGCCTATGAACTTATCAGAGTCTGCCATATGCCCAAAGTTCCAAACTCCTTAATAATTAGCAAAGCATGCTAGAAAAGCAATATACAGATACATGCTGATGTGTCTAAAAACAAATCATTTCTCACAGGTGATCTATCCCCAAATTTATTCAATAGAGTAAACAACAGACCATCTCATCCAAGGGAGGCACCAGTCTGACAATCCAAGGTGACAGATTACTAGCTCCAGATCTAGGTATGCTTCTTTTCCAAATAAGATTCAAATGAATTATTTGTATTAATGTTGATGTTTTTAATACTTAAGATCCTAGGCACATCTATTTACAAATAAACAAAGCTTTTCTAAAGTTTGACCTACAAACAATTAACAGTGCATTCAAAAAATAATACAGAAAGAGAATCCACATTCTGTCTCTACAGCTACTTTTTGACTACATTTTGCTCTTCTGATTTTATTTTTATGGTAACTGAGTGGCATTCTTGTCAAGCGCTGAATGGCCACTGATATTCTTTGAACTAATCTCTTTTACTTATGCTCTCTTACCAGTTTGGTGCATTTTAACTTTGTATTCTTGTAAGACCTTTGTTTTTACATCTGCTGGCTTTTGGGAAAGGGAGAATGAGTTATTAACATGTGACTGCATCCAAACATCATTCTCATGTTAGGCCATTCTTCCCTTGAGTCATCCTCAATTTCTGATCACTTTTTTAGATTTTAACCTGCTTTTTTTTCATATACAGCTCAACACAGCAAACATACCAGTACTCCTTCTTCTTCCTATTTTACCCATAACAAAAACCCAATGAGTTGAATTGGGCAGACAGTGGCTGGCCCAAAGTTACTCAGCCAGTTTTTCATGCCTAAGGCAGGATTAGAACTCGCAGTCTCCTAGTTTGTAGGCCAACATCTTAGCCACTACTGTACACCAAACTGGCTCTTCATAAGACTTCACAGAAATATCCATGTACAGTAATCTTCTTGAGAGCAATATGAAGTGGCTTTCTTTTATTTAAAAAAAATCTTTCTCTAGCCTACAGCCTTGGCGTGCTCTGTGGTCTTCCATCCAGAGTCCTCATAATGCTTTGTTTCTGCAGCTAACCAGGTATTACCACTTGCTTAAAGGTAATTGTCAAAACTGTCACCATGCAAACTTTGCAACTATCTAAAGTCAAGCATCCCAAATATTTCTCCTGCAGACTCTGGGGTGGGGCAACATTATGCCTTGGTTCTTGACATTTCCTTCCCTGGTAATGGCTTTTTACTCATTTTAATATACTGTGCGTCACCCAGACTCTCTTGAATGATCGAGGCAACTGATAAATGGAGGGTCCTTGGCGCTGAGCTTGGTGGTTTTCTTGTAGGCATTTCATTACCCAACTAGTTAACATCATCAGTGTACAATGGAGTAAGGGTTGATGTTATTTTTATATATAGTAGCTTGACTATCAGCGTTGGTGGGAGCCTACTTGGTAGTTCCTTGTTTAGGCTGTTGTTTACTGTTAGCTTGTTTGTGTTGGTAGTTCCTTGATTGGGGTATTGTTTAGTTCTTGATTGTTCATCTGGTGTTCATCTTGGTTTTACCCTCTGCTCATAGGGCTGTTGATTGCTAGCGAGGAAGTAATGAAAATCAAAAACTGTGAAGAAATAATTGCTACCTTAAGCCAGCAATTCTTCAAGATTCTGATGGCAGAACAGAGTTGGAACGTTCCTTGGAGATCTTTGAATCCAATTCCTCACTCAAGGGAAACCCTGTATCATTTCAGACAAACGGCTGTCCAATGTCTTCTAAAAAACCTCCAGTGATGGAGCACCCACAGCTTCTGGAGGCAACTCTTTCCGCTGACTGATTGTTCTGTCAGGAATATGTCAATGAAGACTCAAATCACATCCAGGCAGTATATTAACTGTCGGGAAATTCCTCCTTAGTTCCAGGTCGCTTCTCGTCCTGCCTCCAGGCGCTTTGGAGAATAGCTTGACTCCCTCTTCTTTGGGGCAGCCCCTTTGTGACATAATGTATGTCTTTAAAAGCAAAAGTTATTCATCCTGGTCACTTGCTACAGATTCAGAAATAAGGTTGTGGTGGTGGGGGAGGCGAGCAACACCCCAGAGGAAAAAGAGGGAGGGGTAGATCCTGTCGCCCCACCGCTGCAAAGCAGCTGTTAGGCCAAGGGTCTTCAAGCTTGGCCCTTTTATGACTTGTGGACTTCAACTCCCAGAATTCCTCAGACAGACAAGCTGTCCGAGGAATTCTGGGAGTTGAAGTCCACAAGTCATAAAAGGGCCAAGCGTGAAGACCCTCCTGGGTTAGGCTCCCGCCGCAGCAGAAGCAGAGCACTTCCGCATTCAGCGCTCAAAGGGTGGGCGGGGCGAGAAAAAGACCCCGCCCCCGCACGCAAGAAACGCACCGAGCTCGCGCGCCGCCTCCGGCGTCACGCGCGCGCGGAGGAGAAAGGGGGGGGAGTGAAGGAAAAGGACCGTTGAGAGGCGATCACGCGCCGCGGGCGGAGGAGCCGCTCGGCGCTGATTGGTCCGCTTTTGGAGCCGAGGGGGCGGAAACGCTGTCAAGAGCCGCTCTCCCTCCCCCGCCCGCTCTTTCCAGTCACGTGCCCGACGCCTGGCAGAGGCCCTTGTTTATAAACTTTTTCCTCCGGGGGGAGGAAAGGCGCATGCGCCGAAAGGCCCCATTCATTCAGAAGTGCGTAACAGCAGCAGGAGAAAGGCGGTGGGGGAGGGGCTCTCGTCCCCGACCTCGGGGGTGGCCCCCCCTCGGCCAAAGGGCTCCTGAGGGGCCCAAAGGGACCGGAAAATTGAGGGGGGGGAAAGGTTGGGGAGACGGAGAGAGCCAAGTTAAGTACGCCTCACAACTGGGGGGGGGGGTCCGTGAGGTAAATGGCGCCGTGTTGTGCTCTGTTTTGAAGAGCGACTCCGAAAATGCCCCGGTCGCGCCAGGAATCCCGGAGCCTTTTTCATCCCCCTTTCATTTTCTCCCCCGTCTGAACAACCTGAAGAACGGCCCGAACTTCCCTTCCTTCCTCCCTCGGCAGCGTCTAGCCCTGAGCGGCAGCCCCACAGAACGGAAGTCGCCCGTCTCCCACTTACCCCCCAACTTCCACCCGCCTCAAAACACTTCAAAACTTCTGAGCTACTCACCAACCCCGTCGCCATTACAGGACTCCCTACAGCTTTTTTTTTTTTCTTTCTTTCTTCCCTTCCTTCCCTCCTCCCTCCCGTTCGTTCTCGCTCGAAATCGCCACCCCTTTTCCCTCGGGCTCGGCTTGTGAATGGCTGGCGTGGACGTCCATCACAGGCTTCTGTCCGCCCATTGGATGAGGGCGTCGCCTGTCAAGAGGCCAGCTGAAGAAAACAGACTTGTTTTGATGTCTTCCGCGCGGCCGATTGGCTGCGGCGAAGCCAGTCATGCTGAACGAGGCGTAATAAATGGACGCTGGCCCCGCCTCCTCCAGCCGAAGAGGGTTATGGGCGTTGTTGTTTTCTGCTTTCTCGCAGGAACGCCCGATACTGAGTTCAGGAACAACAACTCCCAGAAAGCTCTGGGTCATTAGTAAACAAGACTCTTAGGGACACGTGTATCTGTGTCTCCAACTAGCTGTGGCCCTGGAGGGATTCCTAAAGTGGGGAATGGACGTTTTCTTCCCAAGCTGAGGAACGGCTCTTTAATTTTTGCACAGCAGTGCTGGGAAAACGTGGAGTTGGGAGAAAAAAGCACGGAAAATTGCAGAATGAGCCGCAGTCTTTGTAGGGCACTGGAAAAATTCAGGGCACCAGATGTTAAGAATCCTATACAGCAGTGTTTCCCAAACTTAACAATTTTAAGGCATGAGGACTTCAACTCCCAGAATTCCACAGCTATACTGCTATACAGGTAGTCCTCGAGTTACGACCCAGAATGAAGTCCAACATTTCCATTGCTAAGCAAGGCAGTTGTTGAGTTTTGCCCTATTTACTATCTACCACAGCTGTTAAGTGAATCATGCAGTCGTTAAGCAAGTCTCACCCCCATTGATTTTGCTTGTCAGAAGTTGGCTGCCAACCATCATAAATACTACATGCCGGTTGCCAAAGTCACCTGATCCCATGACTGGGGATTCTGCAGCCCTGGTTAAATGTGAGAAGTGGGTCATAAATCACTTTTTTTCAGTGCCATTGCAACTTCAAAGGGTCATTAAACAAATGGTTGTAAGTCAAGGATTATCTTTATAATAAGCCTTAGGACATGTGTACTTGAATTACTTTGTGGGAAGTCAGAGAAAAATATTTGGGGGAATATTAAAAGGCAGAATATTCTGTTTCCCCCAAGTCACTGAACTATTAAAGTCAAAACATAATGGAAAGAGAAAGGGCACATTGTGCCCAATGCAGCTTCATTTATTTTTGGAGCAATGAACTTTAAAGAGCCTATACTAGATTCTTACGCGTTAGAAGGAAGTTGGAAAGGAATGGTCCAGGATGTTTGAATGTTGCTTAAACCCATCTAAACAAAAGCACATCAAAACTTATTGCTCATTGGCAGAGAGTGGTACATTATTCATATATGAATTGTGCTTGACCATAAAAAAAAATTCCTAACTTGTGTTGGATGGCTTAAATAAAATAGGCCCGAGAAGACTTTATCTGGCTTATGTCTGTAATGTTTATGTCTGTACAGTGACAAGCAGCGTCACATAGCCCTGATTCCACCTCAAAAAGATGTAACTATGGGAAAAATCTAGAAAAATGTCAAAACAAAATGATCAAGGCCTTTTCAGGCCTTCAGGATTCATGAGTTGTTTTAACTCTGAACCGTCACTAAAGGAACTGACTAGCTTTCAGGCCCAAAACTGAGAATGACATGTGATTTTTTCCAAGCTGAGCTTTTTATTGCTTTCATACTTATAAACAATAATCTTGCCATAATCTTACTATCTCTGAACTCTTAGGGAGAAGCTGTCTTCACCCTCTCTCAAACGTAAAATCTGGACTAAGTTTGCCTCTTACTTCTCTGGGATGCACTCCCTTCCCTGCTGGAAATCCATCTTACTACATTCCACCACAGAATTATCCAACAATCATTCCTTTTTTGCTGGCTGGGAATTAGCAACATGGCTCATTTTATTTGGCAACACTGCTAAACAGTTGACTAATAAAGACATTAATTTTCCCTCTCTGCAGTAACCTGATTGCAAGACAACGAAAAGACAATTAGCTAAATACAACTTCACATGGTATGGTGTTCCTCAGCATTCCTTCAAAGTAACATCATTGGATAAGGGCCCTTCGATCCGAAGAAATGTCACAACCGAAGATAATTGACGCCCATGTTATTATTCAATAGATGGTGTTTACTCATCAGATCCAGCAGAGGGCGTGCTAATGAAATAATAATGAAATTCATTCGAGCATCAATGTCGTTTAAATATCTGTCCTTAGATTCCGTCCTTGTTTCATTTCAAAAGCCAGTATGTGCCGTTCGTCATTGGGTAAGTAAAATAGTTGAATCACAGGCTCACGACAAACACTCTATATTCAAAAGTATTTATTAATTTTGTGCATTGTAAATTTCACAATTCAGAGGTACCATAAAAAAAGAGGCCTCGTTAAAAAGACAGAACGTTAACGATTGGGGAAACGGGAGTGGCACACAAAAGGTTTTTTTTTTTTTCCGGCAAAGGAGAATATTTTCAAGATTGTTTTTTTTTTTCGTTTTACTCCTGCTCCAAACCAGAATGTGCAGACGGGATTACGACACCCTCAAAATAAAACGTAGGGTGCGCGCGCACATATACACACACACACATATATCAAAGTAAGAATGCTTAAACCTCACTGAATTTGTAGTACAAATTATTCAACTAAGCTCACTTAAAAACCACAAACAGGAAAGTTGATCTAAGTTGATCCGCTTTGGGCGAGCTAAAACATGTGAAACTGCTTGCTTTCCTTTAGTTCAGGATAATTTCATTTGGGTTCCCAAAGCTACAGATAAATCTTCATTGCCTCTGGTTTCCAAGATCCTTTTTAACTAAGAGGTAGGATTGAATTTTAGGTTTTGCCAATCAGGTAAGATCTCCGATATCATCCTTTTCCACAAGATCATCCAAACCCCATTTCTTGCCTCGGTCGTTAAATGAATCACTGCCGTTAAGTTAGTAACACGGTTGTTAAGTGAATCCGGCTTCCCCCATTGACTTTGCTTGTCAGAAGATCGCAAAAGGCGATCAACATGGCGCCCGGGACATTGCGACCGTCATAAATGTGAGTCACTTGCCCAGCATCTGAATTTTGATCACGTGACCGTGGGAATGCTGCAACGGTTGTCTAAGTGTGAAAAAGGGTCAGACCTGCTCATTGCAACACCCCGAAGAAGGTGGGCTGCCCGATTTGTTGCGTGGCGAGATGCCGGCTGCAAGCAGGCTACTTCCAGACCGACATCCAAGATGGCGGCCTGGTTTTCTACTTCAGCTTGAGAACATGGCTTCAAAAATCCAATGTGCCATTTGGCACCATCAACTTCTTCGGGCAACGGATTCGCAGGCCGTGCGAACTCAACTCATTTTGTCATCCCCAACAGAGCTGAAGTGTGGACTGACCGGAAGGACCTGCAATCAGTGGATTGCCGGCGAGCTGAGATTTTGTGACATTGACCCAGCTAACCATGGATGGCTTCTCGGGCGTTTCCCTGCCTGTGTTTGTGGGGCATCCAACGGAGAAGAAGCTTGCTCTCTACAAAATCTAGGAGGGCCTGGGGACTTCCTGCCAAAGCGTGGACAAACATAGCAGGCAACTTTGTAAGGCTCACAAAACTTTGAACCACATCCTGCAAGTCTGTGAGAACGACAACAACGTTAAGCTGTCTGCGCCCAAAACGGGATTGTTCACCTGTCCAAGGACTGTGTGCACATCTGGGCTGAAACCATACACAATTGGTCTGGTGATCAAGGCACCAGTCTACAAACCAGGAGACGGTGAGTTCTAATCCTGCCTTAGCCATGAAAGCTGGCTGGGTGACTTTGGGCCAATCACACTCTATCTCAGCTCAACTCCCCTCATAAGGTTGTTGATGTGGTGAAAATAGGAGGAGAGAGGTATATTGGCATGTTGGCTGCCTTGGGTTATTTCTAAAAATGATAAAGGTGGGATTAAAACAAAATCTGAATAAAATACACTAGAAGATGTCTACTTCAATTCCTATTTGAACAACTTACATTTTGACTTTGCTTGTCACAATGCGGCAAAAGGGGGGGGGTGTCACATGACCTTGGGACACGGCGACCGTCATAAATATGACGGTCTGAATTTCGATCACGTGACCCTGGGCGATCGTAACTGTGAAAAATGGACGTAAGTCACTTTTTTCAGTGCCATTGTTAACTTTGAACGGTCACTAAATGAATTGTTATAAGATGAGGACTAGCTGTGTTATGTAGAAATCATAATAGCATTTTAATAAATTGGAAATATTTAATGTGAGCGGTTAAGAACTGATGTACAGTAGAGCGGGAACCAAGGAACTACTTTAAATAGGATAATTTTTTTTAAGTGTTTTATTTTCCCCCTTCTGAAAATCACCTTTGTGCTTCATCAGAATGTATTTGAAGGTCTGTTTTAAAAGAAGCTTGTTCCGTAGAAGGAGTTATTTCTTTTTTATTTTAGAATGAACACACTTCTAAGAACTTTCCTTAGCCTTTTAAACTAATTGCATAGTTCTCTGGATCGAGGCCCCCAACTTAGCTGCCTCATTCTGGCATCAGAATTTCATTTTTTTTAACATGTGCCACTTTATTTAAAGAAAAAAAAGTGAGAATGAAGCTTATCTTACTTAATGGTTTCCCTCCAAACCATAACACGATAACTTTTTCTGATCGTACCATTTTAATCAAGAAGATTATATAAAAATGTTGTCACATTTATATCATACTATGTGATATAAATTATAGAACACTATATAATACTGTCGTGTAAGAACTTTCCCATACCCATTGCTAATTATTAATGGCGCATTAACATCCATCGTGTTGGATAGCCAATACTGTTTTCCCCTCGTGCCAGGAAGGAAAAAAAAAAAACTCCGTGCCATCGCTTTTAAACACTATTTTTTGTTGAAAGAAAATTGCATTAACATATTTTCCCCCAAGGAAGACTGAAGCAGCGACTTTTTTCCTTCATGGTGACTTCGAATCAACCTAGTTAAATTTTGGCACGACAGTCTGACTGCCAGAGTCAGAAGCGAACGTTCAAGGCCATAATTACTATATAGGTAATCCTTGATTTATGAAGCCTAGCTTTCCACGGCGAAGCAAAAAAGTTGTTAAGTGAGTTTTGTCTCAACTTATGACATTTTTTTGCCACAGTTCTTAAGTGAATCACTGTTAGTTAACGTGGCTATTAAGTGAATCTGGCTTCCCCCTCCCCATTCACTTTGCCCGTCAGAAGTCCGCAAAGGGGGATCACGTGACCCGGGGACACTGCAACCGTCATAAGTACATGTCAGTTGCCAAGCATCCAAAATTTGATCACGTGACCATGGAGATGCAATGTGAAAAATGGACATAGGTCACTTTTTTTTCAGTGCCGTTGTAGCTTTGAACGGTCTCTAAAGGAACTGTTGTTGAGGACCACCTGTACATATATGCACCTAGAACAGGGGTAGGCAACCTTGGCTCTTTTATGACTCGTGGACTTCAACTCCCAGAATTCCTCAGCCAGCATGGCTCAGCTTGGAAACCCCTCCCTTTCCCCTCAGCGTGGCTGGCTCAGGAATTCTGGGAGTTGTAGTCCACGAGTCATAAAAGAGCCAAGGTTGCCTACCTCTGGCCTAGGTCTAGGCCGCTTTCTGACTCGTGGACTTCAACTCCCAGAATTCCTGAGCCAGCCTAGCTCAGCTTGGAAACCTCTTCCTTTTCCCTCAGCGTGGCTGGCTCAGGAATTCTGGCAGTTGTAGTCCATGAGTCATAAAAGAGCCAAGGTTGACTACCTCTGGCCTAGGCCTAGGCCGCTTTCTGACTCGTGGACTTCAACTCCCAGAATTCCTCAGCCAGCATGGCTCAGCTTGGAAACCTCTTCCTTTTCCCTCAGCGTGGCTGCCTCAGGAATTCTGGGAGTTGTAGTCCATGAGTCATAAAAGAGCCAGGGTTGCCTACCCCTGACCTAGAAGGAGGCACCTAGCTGGACCATGGCACCTAGCTGACTTTGGATCATCTCAAAAATCTAAATGGGGAGGACGGTATTTGGATAGGAACCCTCCCCCCCCCCCAGTAAAAACCAGGGCTGTGGGGTAAATAACAAAGTGAAGAACAGTCCCAAAAGGCAACCAAGATCAACCTTCCATATTGCTATCAAAAAATAAAAATAAAAAAATGCATCAAGGGTGTATCCGTGAAATCACCAGGAGTTTTGCTCAATTCAAGGGAGATTGTGTCTGTTAAAATGTGACAGTGAGCCTGTTAGTGGATAAAGTTTTGCCTTTTAACCAGCGCACAGGTCAACAATTGTTCTTGGGAAGTGAAAAACAGCACATACACAGTTAAGATACAACAGCAAGAAACTATACAGGCATCATCAAAAGCCTCCCAAGTTCTGGAAGGTGTGTACAGCGTCCTTCACACAGACAAAATGAAATCTTATAAAACAGTCAGGTGTAAAAAAAGCAAAATCGGACAGACTAAGACCAGACGTAGGTCATAAAATTTACCTAGAACACAAGGCCATGCTTTTATCGTTTGGAGGACTTTTTCAGATACATTATTTTTTTTTTTTACAAATGCCACCTTTGAGTACCGATTCATCCAGTTAGCAAATCAAAAACTACGTACCACCTAATCTCTCCTAGACTGCGTCCGTGCACCCTAACCGCCTTAACCTACCACGTTCATTCGACATGTGGACAAAACGAGATTTATTTCTGCCGTATCTTCCAGGGGATAGTTGAGAGAAACGGTAAACAAACAGGGACAGTTTTGATCAACAAAACTTCTGCAACCCAAGGAAGCTGGGCCTTTCTTTCTGAAAAAACTACACCTGCCATTTGCTAAAAGAAAGGGAGGTTAATTCCAAACTTGTTGATTTCAAGAAGAGACTCGCAACGAGGCAAGATAAAATAAAAAGTCCTGTCAGTTTGCACATATCTTTAGATTGCAGCACTGTGTGTCTTGCACTTCTTAAATGACATGTCCCAAAGGTACTTTTTCAAATGCAACTGGACTTTCTTTTCGAAGAAGTTTCGTTTCTCATCCAAGAAGCTTCTTCAGTTCAGTCAGAACTGAAGGATCTTCCTGGATGAGAAGTGAAACGTCTTCAAAGAAAAACAAGAAAGTCCAGTTGCCTTTTGAAAAAGCACTTTGGGAACAACCAGGACCTGGAACAGTTGAGAATCTCCATAGATACTTAAATGAAATGCCGTTACCTTTTTTTAAAAGCAAAAAATGCTTCTAAATCTACATCGTACAGGTGGTCCTCAACGTACAGCCACCGCTGAGCCCCAAATTTATGTTGTTGAGTGAGTTTGGCCCCGTTTTATGACTTGTCTTGCCACAGCCATTAAGCGAATCACTGCAGTTGCTAAGTTAGTAGCACAAGTGTTAATCTGGAATCCCCATGACTTAGCTTGTCAGAAAGTTGCACAAGACGATCACGTGACCCCCCCTGGGACAACTGCAACCGTCATAAATGTGAGTCGGTTGACAAACATCCGAACATAAACCACGGGGAGGCTGCAACGGTCATAAGTGTGAAAAATGATCCCAAGTCCCTTTTTTCACTGCCTTTGTAACTTTGAACGTTTGCTAAATGGACGGTGGTAAGCTGAGGACTACCTGTAGGAAGTTGTACATTGCCGCTGAAGGCTTATGAAACCGATGTTATTGGAAAGGTGAATGACTTTGTGCAAAAAAGAAAAGGCAAACAAATTTGGGACAGGAGAGGAAAGAAATCCGAGCCCCTGTAAAATCAAGAACAATGCTTAGCATCTATAGGAAGATAAGGTGTCAGTTCAGTGGACTAACCACTACTGTGCTGTTTGTCGGACACAGGTTGCGCGCCTCCGTACTTCATGCAGTGGGCTCAGAGATATCCATGTTTGTCCCAAAGAGAGCGACCAGCTGTTCTTCATAGTTTGCAATGTTCCTTTTCATAATTTCCATACAAGGTCCCAGAAGCCTTTCAAAAGCTTGTACATCCATAACTAAAATATTAAAAGAGAGAGAAATTACACGCAGGTTACACGGGGACGGTAAATTATTTCTAGGGACAAATTTTCTGCTGTGAAATGGTTTTAAGGAAGGCCCGCTTTGACCACATCAGCTGAAAAATTAACGAGAGAAGCAAAGTAGAGAAACAGCTATGCCTGGCTTTCCTGTGCACCCAGTTGAATCTGTTCCCTCTTTCCAATGAAATCTCACCCACGAGCCAAGAGCAAGCTCTGGATCAGAAGAAAAAAAAACTTCTGATATCTGTGGGAGAAGAGCAGAGCCTGGGGGTGGGGTCAAGAGAGGAATAAGCCTAGAATCATTACGTCGCCACAAATGGTCCTAGTCCAGGCCACCTTGAATTCCTCTGACTTTTAACTAGCATCAATTCACTGTTGATCACTAGTTGACTAGATTCTCGTGTACAGGCATGAGCAATAAATCATCTTAACTGGAATTTAACTTATGGTCCTGATTCTTCACGTCTGACAATATCTTCCACATATCAAAAAAAATACGAGCCAATTAGGTCCAGTCATGTTTTTCAAAGTTTTCGAGAGCAGCAGTTATCAAAGATGATGATCAAAATTAAGGTGTTTATCAGTTATAGGCTCCTTTCTCCAATGTCCCAAAACTGAATGGAGATAAACCATGCTGGGTATGAGCAGGATCTGCACCTCCTAACTTAAATCTATTTCTTTAAAGGAAAATGTTGTCTTCCTTTTAGAGTAAAGAAGTTAAAAGTCAGGAGCTGAGGACTTCCTGTACAACAGTGAACTCCAGAAAAGTTATGACATTTGGATCTATAATGGGAAGGGATTATATGACAGGTAGTCCTTGATTTATGACCACAACTGAGCCCAAAATTTATGTTGTTAAGTGAGACAATGAAATGAGCTTTGCCCCAAGCATCTGAAATTTTGAACACGTGACCCTGGGGACGCCGCAACGCTGCTAAATGAAAACGCCTTATTCTGTTTGCTATGAAACAAACTAAGTTTCACATTTGGGATTTGGGATAGGTAAGAAGTCGTGGTAAACTTTCTACGAGTTGAGCACAATAAATAGTTTGTCAACAGAGAGTTTTGAAATTTTAATCTTTTTGTTCTACCTGTATTTTGTCATTCATATAATATAGTACAGAGGCCTCCAATCTTTCTGGGCTCCGCCCCTGAAGGGAAGGAGAGCGGGTTTCAAATTGATACGCGCGCACACAAACAGTACTTATGCTGGCACGGCACTAGCGGCCTCGTTCGTGCATGAGCAAATGGGCTGCGTGCACCCACCCGGCGCTAGGAACCCCGTTCGCGCCCGTGTGCATGCACAAATGGGGCTGTGGGCGCTAATGAACATCAGCCAGCCATTTCTGCAAATTGCTGGCCAAGAGGCCGTGGCCCGGTGGTGGACCGCAGCCCATAAATTGGGGACTCTTTATATAGTAGATAGAAGATAGTTTAATAATTTGCAAATAGAATTTCAAAAATGCTGGGCCTGTTTTGTACGGAGTGGGGAACTAATATTGTTGTGATATATTTGTCAATATTCAACTAGGGGAGGATAAGATGTGTATATTATATGTTTGTGTTTTTTTTTAATGTTTTTTCAATGTTTTGTTTATTTTGTTTGTTTCTGTAAAAACTTGTCTTTTTTTGGAGTTTTGTACGGAGGGTTTTTTTAATTTAAAAAAAAAGCTGAAGAGAAAAAAAGAAAGAAAGAAACTTAAGTTCCAAAATATAAGCATTGTGCATTACTTAAGCATTTGACTGTCCCAAGCGCGAAGGCTGAGGCCGCTCGGGGTTTGTTTGTCACAAGCGCCAATTCGCCAAAATACTGTCCTCTGGTATAGCGGGCGATTTCCACCGCTTCATTTCCATCTATGTCTTGTTTGCCCTGGGAAGAAAAAAAAAAAAAAAAGGATTCCAACAACATTTCTTCCAAAAAAGCCAAGCTGAAATTCATTTTAACAAAATCCAGTGTTTATTCATGCGTGATTTTATTCAGTCTAACTTCAGTCAACCGAAAAAGCTTTTGGTAACTTTAAGAGAGGGTACCTTTCTTTTCATTGTAATTTTCACTTCTCCACTTTCCACAATAAAGAAACAGTCGGCCGTGTCTCCCTACAATTAAGAGTAACAAAAAAACATAAAGACGGTGGTTTAGCGGTTCTAGAGTTGTCGTTCTTTTAAATAGAAAGTTTTTTTAAAAAATCCCCCAAATCAATCAATCAATCAGTCAATCTCAGAAATGGTAGAAATAAAATCATAGTAATGTTATTCTAGGCGCTTGAAGAAATTTAGCGGGCATTGAATAAAAAGTAGCTGTGCCTTCTTTACACAGTCATTTGCTGATTATTTTTAAGATTTGTGCAAAGAGAAATACATTTTGCTATGTCTAGCCCAGGGGTAGGCAACCTTGGCTCTTTTATGACTCGTGGACTTCAACTCCCAGAATTCCTCAGCCAGCCACGCTGAGGGGAAAGGGAGAGGTTTCCATGCTGAGCCATGCTGGCTCAGGAATTGTGGGAGTTGAAGTCCACGAGTCATAAAAGAGCCAAGGTTGCCTCCCCTGACCTAGAGGAACATATGAAAGCATAATTAATGTTAATTAATGTAGACTTTATTAGTTTAGAGCAGGGGTAGGCAACCTTGGCTCTCTTATGACTCGTGGACTTCAACTCCCAGAATTCCTGAGCCAGCCACGCTGAGGGGAAAGGGAGAGGTTTCCAAGCTGAGCCATGCTGGCTCAGGAATTCTGGGAGTTGAAGTCCACAAGTCATAAAAGAGCCAAGGTTGCCTACCTCTGGCCTAGGCCTAGGCCGTTTTATGACTCGTGGACTTCAACTCCCAGAATTCCTCAGCCAGCATGGCTCAGCATGGAAACCTCTCCCTTTCCCCTCAGCACGGCTGGCTCAGGAATTCTGGGAGTTGAAGTCCACGAGTCATAAAAGGGCCAAGTTTAAAAAAAACCTGCTTTAATATCTCTTAACTCAAGAGAGATAGAATAAGCTATCTTCCGAAAATCCAGGTGTTAGGAAATGCTATCATCGTTATCTCTTTTTGAAAAGGGAGGGAGGGGGGAATAAGAAAAAGGAAAGAACAGAAAAGCTTTTGATCGCTCTTTCCCAGGTGGAAAAAAAATGGTATACCGTGTGAGCTACAGCTTATGAAAATAGAAACATTCTTGTCGTCGTTCAGTCGCTAAGTCTTTGTGACCCCCATCGGCCACAGCACGCCAGGTCACCGTGTCCTCCTTTATCTCCTGGAGTTTGCCCAAATTCATGTTCGTGGCATCCGTGACCATATCTAACCATCTCGTCCTTGTGGGAAGCCAGCAGAGAAAATTGCACATGGCAATGAGGTGACTATGGGACTGTCAAGGCATGAAAGACCAGGTCCACACATAAAGGTTCAATTAAACCCGGGGGGTCCCCAACCCCTGGTCCGTGGACCAGTACTGGTCCGTGGCATGCCAGCAACCGGTCCGCAGAAACAAGCAAAGCCCCATCCACGGGATGCAGGCAGCACACAAAACCACGCCCCCTCCGGTCCGCGGAAAATCTTCTCTCTACGGAACCGGTTCCTGGTGCCTAAAAGGTTGGGGACCTCTGAATTAAACTGATTTATTGTTAAACAGCCTACACACAGGAATCTTCTCAACTAACAGCATCTGTTTGGTGTTAGGTAAGGGTCCATGGAATTCAAAGGAGCCTGGACTTAGTTCAGTTTATTTATTTATTTTATTTATGAGACTTATATACCGCTTTAAGTGCAAGCACTCTCTAAGCGGTGTATACCAGTAAGCAATGTATATATATATATATATATATATATATATATTTACATTGCCCCCAACAATCTGGGTCCTCATTTTACCTACCTTGGAAGGATGGAAGGCTGAGCCAACCTTGAGCCGGTGAGATTTGAACCGCTGACCTGCTGAACACAGTCAGCTAAAGTGGCCTGCAGTACTACACTCTAACTGCTGCGCCACCTCGGCTCAAGTTGTGGCTATGTAGGGATTCTGGGCTGATCTCTCTTTTGACTCCGTTCCCAGGTTCTGCCACTCCTTCTCCCACACTAACCACTGTCATTGTGAGCTGGTTGCCAAGCTCTCCGATCACAATCACATGACCCATAGGGATGCTGCGACAGCTGCTATTTCAAGGGCTGGCCCTATATCCCCTTCATTCAATCCGGTTGTAAATTTGAACAGATGCTGGTCGTGATCCAAGGATTAACTGTAATCACCCCAAATTTCAATTCTGAATGCCACTTTTTTTCAGCTACGTGTTTTTTTTTTCCAATCCCATTTGTTCTGCTTCAGAAAATCTTTTGTAATAACAAGCTGTTGTGCTTTTAAATACCTATACAGTTAACAGAATATTATTCTACATATATAGAGCAATTAAGTAATTACCTGAGCAATTATTTGTTCCCCATCTTTATATATTTTGGTGCCTATCACGTCCACCACTTTCAAACGCTCAGAAAGCTTAAACAGAAAATAAAACATATTATGTAAATATATAGACACATATATTGTTTGATATTTGATACCATCTCAAAACTGTAATGGAAAGTGTCATTTTTGCTCTTATATATTGTGGTAATCTTAATTTGTTGGAGGTGTGAAATAGATTTCAAAGGATTTTTTTGGGGGGGGGGTCTTTTTACATTAGTTTCGAATTTCATCCTAAATCCAACTTTGGAACTCATGTCGCAACAGATCTAGTCGCAGTAATATATTTAAGAGACTATTTAGAAAAATATTTAAGACATGAGATGGCAAAATTGGACTAGTGCACTGATATTTTCTATTTAGAAAATGAAGGAGAAATGCGGTTAAGACACAATTTGTGATGAGCAAAGTCACAGCAATTTAGCTGAAAAGAAAAAAAGGTACCATTTATTCTTTTTGGTCGAAATTACTCTAAAAGAAATACGTGCATGTTTTTGCAATTATTATTGGAATTTAGCAACTGTACAAGTTCCTAAGAGAAAGGGCAGGCTGTACAACGTTCCCTAGATCAGGGGTAGGCAACCTTGGCTCTTTTATGACTCGTGGACTTCAACTCCCAGAATTCCTCAGCCAGCCACGCTGAGGGAAAAGGGAGAGGTTTCCAAGCTGAGCCATGCTGGCTCAGGAATTCTGGGAGTTGAAGTCCACAAGTCATGAGGGGGCCATAGTTCCCCCATGCTGGCTCAGGAATTCTGGGAGTTGAAGTCCACAAGTCATGAGGGGGCCATAGTTCCCCCATGCTGGCTCAGGAATTCTGGGAGTTGAAGTCCACAAGTCATGAGGGGGCCATAGTTCCCCCATGCTGGCTGAGGAATTCTGGGAGTTGAAGTCCACGAGTCATAAAAGAGCCAAGATTGCCTACCCCTGCTCTAGGGTAGTTTAGCATATATTTAGAGATACATGCTTAGAAATATTTATGCACAAGAATCAAGACCTATCTATACAGGTAATCCTCAACTTACAACAGTTCATGTAGTGACTGTTCAAAGTTACAACAGCAGTGAAAAAAGTGACTGATGACCATTTTTCACACATATGACCGTTGCAGCCTCCCCAGGGTCATGGGATCAAAATTCAGATGCTTGGCAACTGACTCATTTACGACGGTCGCCGTGTCCCCGGGTCATGTGATCCCCTCTGGCGACCTTCTGACAAGCAAAGTCAATGGGGGAAGCCGGATTCACTTAACAACCGTGTTACTAATTTAATAACTGCAGTGATTCAGTTAACAACTGTGGCAAGGTAAGTCATAAACTGGCGTAAAATTCACTTAACAAATGTCTTTCTTAGCAACATAAATGTCGGGCTGAATTATGGTCATTATGTCGAGGACTATCCGTAGTTACAACCTCCAGAGTTTCAAGGGATAAAACCAGGAGTAACTACTCCGGCTCAGTTAGCCCTCGATGATCAAAACAGGTGTGCTTTGCAAAGGCATGTTCGTTTTCCTTCACAAACAACGTAACTGAACTAAATGAAGGTCAGTTATCTTAGAAAATCTGCAAATGCACATATGACATTATTGTTTGATATCAGTCTGCACAAAGTGACTGAAATAACCCCAGCAAGGCGCACTTACTTCTAAAGATTTAAGGAAGGGCAATGACTCAATGAAATTTTCATACATTCTTCTCTTTTTCGCGTTGTTTTTCACAATGATCCTTCGAAATGTTACTCTGTCCTAAAAAATGAAAAAGGACAACAAATCATGGTTAAAAGAGTGTGATGTTCATGACAATGCCTGCAGTCTTTTCATTGGCAGAGAATGGGACAGGAATCTGATGTGTGTTTGCACAAGTGTTAAGCTTAACCATGTTTAGCGCATTGTTTTGATTTTCAGTTAAGTCTCAGACTCCAAAAACTTCTAAGATGTAAAAAGAGTGACAGAAGGATGATACTAAACAGGCTTTAATGTAAATACAGGGGCATCTCCATACTCATAGTTAATTGGTCCCGGGAGGTGCGATGAATATCAAAAACAATGAGTATCAAACAATTTTTTTCCTATAAGGAATAATGTGTCACAAGGCAGCCGACATGGATGCGTTCTAACTTGTGCATTCAGTACTGAACAAATGATGAGTACTGGGACAAATTTTTCATGTCAAAATGTATCAAGTACCAAATCGGATGAGTTTCAAAACAATTGAGTACCAAGGTACCATTGTAGAGATCCTCTAAGTAAGTTCCTTTATTGTTCTTCATCTATAGACAGAAATCTTGCCAAACAAAAGCAGACTGCTTGCGCTATAAAACATGTGCTCCGGGAACTATTAGGGAGGAGTCCTCTTCACCCCCTTTCTCACACACAAGTGGTTAGAAATTCTCTTTATATATAGCACCACGCTTTACCGCTAAACTGTTTCACTGTAACAGGAAGCAGGTTAGCAGTAAAGCACATGGAGATTGTACTCTTTGTTTGAGCTGTGGTGTTATACAGAAACAGAATTTCTAACACAGGCTACCTTGCACATTCTGTGCAATCAACTCTAGGTATTAATATATTCAAACGGGAACATCTGCGAGGGAGTAAAAAAAAAAAACACCCCAAAATGGCGAGCGCAACTTGGGGTTGAAACTTAAACTTCATCCTTTTTTAGTGCGCTAATGGGGCGGGGTTTTGATGTAGAATGTTAGTACCACTTTATAATTCCTTGGTAAGATCACACTTCGAATACTGCATCCAGTTTTGGTCGTCACCATATAAAAAGAAGATGTTGAGACTCTAGAAAGAGTGCAGAGAAGAGCAACAAAGATGATTAGGGGCCTGGAGGATAAAACATATGAAGAAAGATTGCTGGAATTGGGTCTGTCTAGTTTAATGAAGAGAAGGACCAGGGGTGACATGATAGCAGTCTTCCAATATCTCAGGGGTTGCCCCAAAGAAGAGGGAGTCAAGCTATTCTCCAAAGCACCTGAAGGCAGGACAAGAAGCAACGGATGGAAACTAATCAAGAAACTAACCTAGAAGTAAGGAGACATTTCCTGACAATGAGAACAATTAGCCAGTGGAACAACCTGCCTCCAGAAGTGGTGAATGCTCCAACAATGGAGGTTTTTAAGAAGAGACTGGACAGCCATTTGTCTGAAATAGTATAGGGTTTCCTGCCTGAGCAGAGGGTTGGGCAAGATGACCTCCATGGTCCCTTCCAGCTGTTATTCTGTCGATTGCACTAGAGTGGCTGTCATCTTGATTCTGTGACACACACACACACATTTGGGCTCCTCTGGATTCGAATTCTTCTATCATTTTTCAGACTGGTGAAGAGGGCAAAACTCTCTGATACTTTTGGAGCAATCTTTCATTACAGGCCCTCCTAATGGATTCAGAAATCTTTTATTTCTTTTAAGCCCTGATGATGTTACCTAGTTTGGTAATGAAACATCTGCAAAAAAAAACCCCCAGCAAGCTCGGAGAGCACCCGGGGTCCCCACAAAAAAATAATCATCTCACCAAACCCCAAACGGCGCCAGGAGAGGTAGCAATGATAGTAGCCGCTCTGGGTGTGTTGTACATTAAAGCCAATTCTCCAAAACTCCCGCGGTTGTCATAGTTGCCAACGCATCTTCCGTTGCCGTCGCATTTTACGACGATATTGTAGGTCCCGCTGAAAAGCAGAAAAAATGAAATCCAGATGTGAAAAAGGCAATTATTTGCATCGTTGAAACATAATCTATTCCACACAGACAAACTTCGAGTTCGTTAAGATGTATCACCTTTGCAACATGCAGAGAAAGGCAGTCCTCAACTTACGACTGGCAAGGGAGACCGCTAGTGCGGCGTCGTAACTTTGAAAACAGCCACAAATAACTCTGGGGAAGTCCGTGGTAACTTCTGAACCAATTGCTAAGCAACTGAGCACAGCTTTTACCCCATTACTAGGATCTAAGGGAGCCCGTCTGTATAGGGAGTCCTCGCTTTACGAAATCGTTAATTGCTAAGCGAGACTGTTGTGCATTGAGTTTTGCCCCATTTTACAACCTTTCTTGACACGGTTGTTAAGTGAGTAACAGGGGTTGTTAAGTGAAACTGGCTTCCCGGGACACTGCAACCATCATAAATATGAGTCGGTTGCCAAGTGTCTGAATTTTGATCACGTGACCGTGAGGAGGCTGCAACAGTCGGAAGTGTGAATGTCACTTTTTTCAGTGTCATTGTTGCTTTAGACGGTCACTAAACGACCTGTGATAAGTTGAGGACTACCTGTATAACAACAGAATCTTCTACACCCTGGAGAATCAAGGTAGCGTTATTCTTCCTTCTTTCCCTGGTCTGAGATTTTACTTACCCACACTTATCATTTTCATTCATACTTAATCATTCAGACATGCTACGAAATCCTATGTTCAGCAGGAAATTGGGGCTTATCTCAAGGTCTCCTGCTTGAGTAGGGGGTTGGACTAGTAGACCTCTAAGGTCCCTTCCAACTCCGTTTATTCTGTTAAATTGGACACCGAAGATTTGCACATTAGGAGAGGAAGTCTAAAAGGAGCCTGGCCAAGTAATATTGCGTTTTGTACATTGGCCAAATAATCTACCAGATTGTGTTTACCGTATTGTCCATTTGATTTTGGCTACGAGTAGCCATTTATAATGCAAATAAACTTTTATAATCCAAACAAACTTTTATAATGCAAACAAATTTCCACACCTGGAATACTGCAAATAATTTTGGCCACCATGCTACAAAAAAAAAAAAAGATGTTGAGACCTTGGAAAAAGTTCAGAGAAGAGCAACTAAGATGATCGAAGGCCTGGAGACTAAAACACACAAAAGAACGGCTATGGGACTTGGGTTTGTCTAGTCCAGGGGTAGGCAACCTTGGCTCTTTTATGACTCGTGGACTTCAACTCCCAGAATTCCTGAGCCAGCACGGC